>NC_091129.1:153608614-153661114 GCF_040183065.1 Periplaneta americana
ACAACAACCGCCAGGATCGCCACCTGTCCGCCGTAAACGAACACGAGATGGCAGCACAGTCGCTAATGCAATTCAAATGGGAATTATGACGCGACTCCTTATGTAACAACTAGATGGCAGCGTAGTAAACCTGACAAAAGTTGTTAACCTCAAAGCCTATAAGCCCGACATATCTGTTACATATATGATCTAGGGTTATAGTTAGGTGAGGCCGAGGATCGGAATGGAATTACCTGACATTTACTTTACAATTGGGGAAAACCTACAAAACACACCCGGGTAATCAGCACCATCTGAATTAGAAACTACTCCCAAGAGCAACTTTGGCGCACGAGCGCAAGCTTCAATGATGCGTTCAAAGTTGCATTCAATTTTACGGATTAACACGCGATGTTTTTTAAAATGAATTGCGATAGATCATACCTTAAAACTGAATTTTCCATCCGTTTTGTCACAAAATTTTACACAATTTACAATGGTTACATGACCCATTTTCCGTATGAAATTTCAAAACTGTGTCTAATATGACAGATTTGAAAATGGCAGTGTTACAATATTACATGTTTATATTTGATTGATTCATTGGAGTTACAACAAATGGAAACACCTACATTCATCTAACATACAGTATCAGACATAGATGGTGAAAGTGAAATAACTCTTACAAGCAAACGTTCTGATGGGGGCAGATAAAAAAAGTAAAAATTTTTCTTCCACCATGTTAATAATGTCAAAATAAGTGATTATACAAATTTTGGTCACTCGACCGCAATTACGAGGCCGTCAAGAAAGTGATTTTCCCTGGGGCCGTTTGTAGAAACATTTGCATGGAAATATTTATTGAAACAGATACAGCAATTGTTGCGCTATTTGACAACATATCTCCCACTGGAATTGAGACATTTTTCATACCATGGGATCAATTTTTGTGTCGTAGAAGTCAGCCGCCTCAGATCGAAATCGGCGTTTGACTGCGTCTGCACCTCTCTCTGTCGAACTCATGATATGAGAAATGTCTCAATTTCGCTGGGAAATATGTTGAAAAAGAGCTCAATAATTGCTGTGTCTGTTCCAATAAATTTGTCAGATAAAATTGTGTTTTTTTTCTGTTAACTGCCCGTGGCGAACTTAGTTTTTTACGGCCCTCGTATTTGCGATCGAGTGGGCAAAATTTGTATAAGCACTTCTTTTGACATTATTAACGCGGTGTAATAAAAGAAATAGTAATATGCGTTACAAGAGCGGTATGTTGAAGTTTTCATGTTCGAGGAAAAGTTTGAAAAAGCGAAACGTAGTTGAGAAACATACCGCTCGTGTATCGTACATTATTTTGTGCGAAGATCGTTTATTACATACCTGAAAGACGAATTTTTAATTAGTTGCAATGAAATCTCCATCTTGGTTTCTGTTCAATGAAGGCAAATTTGCAAAACAAAAATATCTATCTTCAACATTGTTGTTTTAAAATGTTTTCTGTGTTTACTATACTCCAGCAGGCCGTGATATACGTCTGTCTCCCCCCCCCCCCAGTCTATAAATGCGAACTTAAAACAAACGGCTTCCTTAATGTTACATGCATCACGAATGCAGTAACTTTAGTGGAGTTGTAGAGTTTACTTAATTTTTGCAAATATTGAAAAACAATAATTAACATTGCAATTTAGGTGAAATTGCAGTGGTAAGTTTCCAATTTATAATTGTTACTTTATTGAACGTCTCTAAAAATAATATGTTAAAAGCCTAAAGCAGTAAAATCAATGTCACTTAAGCGGTAAGAAGGGGGAAATTGTTGTGTGTAAGGTTGGGAATACTGAGTGTGGAATTTTAGACTTACCGCGGATTGGTTTTGTGCGGAAACCAAGCAAATACGCACGATCTCGCACAAAAGTAATTTTTTTTATCTGCCCCTATCAGAACGTTTGATTGTTAGATTGAAAGGGAAGATAGGGTACACGTGAAGGAATACAAAACCTATATTACATTTCGTGATTAAATGCACGGTTAATTAGGAAATTAAGTTGAAAGTATGAGCAGTCTGGCAACATCGCCGCTAACATAGTCCACATAAAGCTGTAAGAGGTCAACGAACTCAGTTCAGTGCCCTTGAAATTAATGGTTTTAAAATTAAATTTATACGAAAACCGTCCACGCTATTAAAATATGTCAGAGGGATAAATGTATTTATTTATTTATTTTATTGCTACTAAGTTTGAAATGAATACAAGTTAATACAATGAAAGATAAACTAGCCCACTCCTGAATGAGTAAGACTCGTGCTCAGGAGGGGATTCCAATACAGACAAAAGTAAAATTAAAATTGGGAGTGAATACAGATTAAAAAGGGTTTAATATGTTTAAAATCAAACTATAAGTCCAATATAATATAATTTTTTTTTATTAATTTGGATAGGATTCATGGTTAAAATTATACTAGAATAAAATTTGTTTAATAATCTGGGTCCTTGACTCATGCTATGATAAAAAGCTGCATTGGTTTTACATTTTGGTTCAGACAAACAAAGACAATTCATATTTTTAGTTCTATATTTATGTATATACCTTTTAAAGTTATTCAGATTTTTGTGGAAATATTTTAATAAAATAAAATGATAAATTTGTTTAATGTCGAAAACTTTGAAATGTTTAAACAACAATTCAGTTGAGTAATCTTTCTGCTTTTTTAAACAAATTTTTAATACTTTTTCCTGTAGTAAAATTAACGGATAAAGGTTGGATTTATAAGTTCCACTCCAACGTATAAGGTTTATTAAGGTTTATTTATTTAAGGTTTATAAATGATTCTTTATTAGATTTTGTATCGATATGGACAAAAATCACGATCATACTCGCAATAGTTACCGAATAAGAGAATGTTAAGCATTTGGGAAAAAAACCTTCCTTTCTGAGAAAACCATGAACTTCCATCCTGTATAATGAGGTGGTTCAAACTGTATTGTAAATAATAGTTCATGTAAATAAATGCAAACAATAATAAGGTAGGTGTCCCTGATATGGCCATGCTAAGGTTTGAGAATTTTTCTAGCCGCCATTTTGAAAAAAAAAATGTAAACCACTTTTTTCTTACTCCTTCTCAGTCTAATAGACTTTCTTAAAACAATTTCCTTTCCCCATAAAAATAGCTTTAATTGTCCAAAAATTCCCGAATTCAAAAAGTCTACCTAGTGGTCATACCAGGAACATGTGCACATGATATGGCCATCCTTGTTCCATGTTCTACAAGTCGTGATTGTTTTCAGTTTGATAGCACAGTTGTGTTAAAATTAAATAATTTTGGTGTAAAATGAATAAAAATGACACTTAATAATCTTTTTTATAATTGAAAAGTGTAGTCAAAACAGGATTTTCCGTAAAAAATTAAATTGTTTTTCTTAAAATACAAAATTTTTGCGTAATCTCAGCTATAAGGCATATAAATTTGTCAGGTGAAAAAGTAAAAGTGAAATGAACTTGATATGGCTATGGTGCATTTGATATGGCCATATCAGGAGCAGGTAAGCTTTCACGAAAATCGTTTGATTATGAACAACTCGTAAAAGATACGCCATCAACTACAACACCAATCAACAGAACATTAAAAACTGAATGGTGTACGATGGTTTTCATGAAAAACATACATAAAACAAAGGAGACTTACGAGAGAAAAATAAGACGAGGTCACATGAAAACCGCAAAACAGGCAACTGACGCCATATTGCTCAACCTGACTGGATGGAAAACGATCAAGAGACATACCAGGATGCCCTTTCACTGGATGGTGCTGGAATTTAGCGGATTTTTTGGTTAACTAACTCACAATAGGGGGGTGGTCATATCAGGAACATGGCCATAACAGGAACACACACCTTATATAATTTCTATTCTAACGAAGAACTGAAATACCTACTGTGAAACGTGTAACAAGAAATTATATGTCATCTTTAGAATACTGCAAGTTTACTATTGCCTTCGTAAGTGACAAATCCAACATAAAGAACACACAGAAAGAAGATTTTAGGATCGTCGTAGCTTTCAGAGGTCAAAGCCTGAAGTAAGGTTTAACCAAAATAACTCTTGGAATAAATTTTTCAAAGACAGTATTTATTTACACTCCAAGCACAGTGACTCAGAAGAATCTGCATGAGGAGTATCACACAGGCCGTACAATTTGGTTCTATAGATGTTGCTGACTCAGCGGTGGTCCTTTGGTCTGTAGATATAGACAATACTGTAACTATCGATTACCTTTTCCACAACACGATGAAAGACTTTACTAGGAGGATGCATCAGAAAAAATGTAAAGGATGATATAGACAAGAAATAAATATCTCGGCGTTTTAGAATCTATTATGTTGCTTTGGAAAATAACCAACTGTCAAGCCCACCTCAGCAAGACTGTAAAACACACAGAGAGGTTCAATTCTCGACAAGACACATATGTTGCCACACGTGGATTTATTACACACGTCGTTTAAGAGTTGTGTACTTCTCTGTCAACACTGTGTAACATTGTCAGGGCTACTTGGTATAACAATGACAAGGTACAATATTAGTTCAAATTTCATCCAGACTATTTTTTCCTTGCAATAAAATAATATTCATTCATATCCTCAACACATGTTATAAGATATTTAGTAGGATTTTAAATGAAACATTAAAAAAAACATGCTGAAAATTTCTTTCTGGAGTGTCAAAATGGCTTTAGAAAAGGAAGATCGTGTGTAGATCCATTATTTAGTATCAAACTATTGTTAGAAAAAAGAAGAGAATTTAATTTAGAAACCCATATAGCTTTTATTGATTTTGTGAAAGCTTTTGATAAAGTCCGAAGAGACCTTTTATTCGACATATTACAAGATAAAAATATTCCAAATTTGCTTTTAAAAAATATTATAGAAATCTACACAGACAGCAAAATAAGTGTCAAAATATCCGAAAGAAAATTAGTTAATAATGGAGTTCGACAAGGTTGTCCACTATCACCAACTTTATTTGATATTTATATAAATGAAATTATTTTAAAATGGAACCAACTACACATCAGGAATCAAAATAACCAGTGCTCTAATATTAAATACATTACTCTATGCCGATGATCAAGTCATTTCCAATTCAGAGGATAATTTACAAAGAGGATTATATACATTAAATGAAATATTAAAAGATTTTGGGATGGAAATTTCAGCACAAAAATCAAAAGTAATGGCATTTTTAGGACAAGACCCAGTCAGAAGTAAGATAATACACAAAAACCAATGCCTCGAACAAGTACAAAATTTCAATTATCTGGGTTGTGAAATATTTTATCAAAATGAAAAAGATGTGAACAAGAAAATTACCAAATTACCAAATAAACAATGCATTAAAAGCTAAATTAGTACAAAAATCTATAAGATAAAAATATATAATACACTAGCATTATCCTCCCTTTTATACGGAAGCGAGATTTGGACATTAAAGAAAAAAGACATGAACAGAATCAAAGCAACGGAAATGAAATTTTTCAGGAGGACAGCAGGATATACTCTTTTAGACCGAAAAAGGAATGAAGAAATTTTAGAACAATTAGAAGTAGAGTCAGTAGAAGAAAAAAATCAGCATATACAAATTCAATTAGCTAGATCATGTAAGAAGAATGGAAAATTCAAGAATCCCAAAAATTATGATGCAGTATAAACCTAGAGGACATCGTCGACCAGGAAGACCTTTAAGAAGACTGCTAGATGGGGCCGAAACAGGTCTACAGAGGCCTAATTCGTGAAGGATGATGATGATTAATTCTACGTAGTCTTAGTCCATTATGAATGGATGGATGGATGGATGGATGAATCAATGAAGAATGTTTTATTTCATTATGAATGGGCAGATACTCTGTGATAATGTTATTAAAATAACACAAAAACACACACACACAAATATACATTGTTATGTTGTTGAACAGCAACGTCGTATGTCCAAAATTTAATTTTACAGGATAACGAAGAAACATTTTAATGAAACTGAATAAATGTTTGACATAAGAGAATATTTCAAATTTTTGCTGTTATTTGTACTCGCTTTAACATCTCTGGTCATATCGCGAGTTAATCTTTTGGGTGAAATCCGAAGGCCTGTGTATTATTGTTGAGACTGGTTCTATTGTTGTGAACTAGATGGCGACTGTATATGTATTACTGATTTGTTATGACTATGATTTCGGTGATGAATGAGGCCGGTGATATTCAGGGATGTTGTGACCTGAATTTCCTGGCAGTTACCTTACGGTTGAGGGAAAACCCTGAAAAACCTCAATCAAGAAATTCAACCCGACCGGGAATCGAACTCGGACCCTCTGCATGCTGATTCCATAAAGACAAAGAATAATGAACAAAAGGTGTAAAAAAAAGAAAATTGATAAAATTAATATCTTAATCTGACTTAAATGCTGAGCAAGAATAAATTAAAAATTACAAAACAACAAAGCATCATGCAGAAAGCTATAAGAAAAATTTTAAAACCACTGAAATAAAGTATTTATATCTGGCTATAGAAATGATGTGTTTAATGAACTTAAATGTACGATTGATTCCTAAGATTACAAACCATATTTAATTTATATTTTAGTTTTTTTTATAATTACTATTGTAATTGTCAATCTACTTGTAAAATATTTCTTAAATTTAGTATTATACAGTAGCAGTGGCGAAAATGTAATCGTGCGCCGAGCCACTGTGCAACCTGCAACGTGCAAATCACCTATGGAGGGAGGCGGACACCCGAAGGGGAAGTGAAGCAACTGTCTGACTTATTAACGGATTTTCATTTTCCTTACGTCAAGCACTTAATATAATTTTATACAGTACAAGGCTACAAAGTAATGTTTAGTACGTGTAACGAAGAAAGAAATGAACAAGAAAACATAGGACACATTATCACAACCTAAAATTAACTGTCTTCAGAATGTCTCTGCGACAGAGTTTCAAAATCAGGAATTATGTCACTTACTGCCACTCGTAGTTGATCACGAAGGTATTTGTCTGTCAGTCGTGATCTAAATTTGGTTTTTACTATTTTAATTGTTGAAAATAATTTTTCACAAACGTAAGTTGTAGCGAACATGGCTTCAAGAGACCAAGCGAAAGAACGAAGCTTCAGATATTTATTTTTTGGCGAAGATTTGAAAGTTCAACATTTGTCAAGTCCTTACATCTAGCTTTCATTTAACATCGCATAGTAAATCAGTGATTCCAAATTGAAGATCTAACCGCATTATTCGTACATCTGCTGAAAAAGGATCGACGTACAGAGATGATGATGATGATTATGATGATGATGATGACAACAATAACACTTAACCTTTTAATGTTTCATCAGTAACATGTAGTAGGCCTATAATGCCGTTTTATGTTATACAACTGTTTTCCTCGTAATACTTGTGAACAGATCATACATTTAATATTCTCATCATATTGGCAGCAAAAAAATGCGTCCTCCCATCCTACTTGGAACTTTCGTACATGGTTTCGAGAGAGACATATGCCACTCGCAGGTCAGAGACAAATACAAATGGAAAGGAGTTTGAGTCCAGTGAGTGAGAGGGTGAGGGTTGGCGGAGGTTAGAAGCAAGCGAAATGCACAGCTATCACTGCGAGCCACAATATCTCGCGAGTCACGTTCTCGCCACGGCTGCTATACTGTATAGTAACGAATGTTGTATTAGATATTGCAAAAACCAATGTAAATCTGATGATGTGAGTGCATTTGTAGTACATCAATGAAAGTAAGCTATTTCCATACGTACTTCCATTTAGATAAGTCATTCAAATCGGAAATTCTTAAAGTAATTTTGATAGATTCTTATCATTAGACTTATCGGACACAGAAACTTCAATAGGAATTGTAAAAATAAAACACTTATTTACTTACTGGCTTTTAAGGTACCCGGAGGTTCATTGCCGCCCTCACATAAGCTCGCCATTGGTCCCTATCCTGAGCAAGATTAATCCATTCTCTATCATCATATCCCACCTCCCTCAAATCCATTTTAATATTATCATCCCATCTACGTCTCGGCCTCCCTAAAGGTCTTTTTCCCTCCGGCCACCCAACTAACAGTCTATATGCATTTCTGGATTCGCCCATACATACTACATGCCCTGCCCATCTCAAACGTCTGGATTTGATGTTCCCAATTATGACAGGTGAAGGATACAATGCGTGCAGTTCTGTGTTGTGTAACTTTCTCCATTCTTCTGTAACTTCATCCCTCTTAGCCCCAAATATTTTCCTGAGCACCTTATTCTCAAACACCCTTAACCTATGTTCCTCTCTCAAAGTGAGAGTCCAAGTTTCACAACCATACAGAACAACCGGTAATATAACTGTTTTATAAATTCTAACTTTCAGATTTTTTGACAGCAGACTGGATGATAAAAGCTTCTCAACCGAATAATAATAGGCATTTCCCATATTTATTCTGCGTTTAATTTCCTCTCGAGTGTCATTTATATTTGTTACTGTTGCTCCAAGATATTTGAATTTTTCCATCCCTTCGAAGGATAAATCTCCAATTTTTATATTTACATTTCGTACAATATTCTGGTCACGAGACATAATCATATACTTTGTCTTTTCGGGATTTACTTCCAAACCTATCTCTTTACTTGCTTCCAGTAAAATTCCCGTGTTTTCCCTAATCGTTTGTGGATTTTCTCCTAACATATTCACATCATCCGCATAGACAAGCAGCTGATGTAACCCGTTCAATTCCAAACCTCCTCTGTTATCCTGGACTCTCCTAATCGCATACTCTAGAGCAAAATTAAAAAGTAAAGGTGATAGTGTATCTCCTTGCTTTAGCCCACAGTGAATTTGAGACGCATCTGACAGAAACTGACCTATACGAACTCTGCTGTACATTTCACTGAGACACATTTTAATTAATCGAACTAGTTTCTTGGGAATACCAAATTCAATAAGAATATCATATAAAACTTCTCTCTTAACCGAGTCATGTACCTTTTTTAAATCTATGAATAACTGATTAATAACTCCATTATCACCCATTATTAAATTCATTCAATTTCATCAAAATCTTCAGGTACGTTTTCAAGATAAAATTTACAACTATGCGAAGTCTATGATTTGCTCGTTCAGTAGTGTAGGATGCATGGAAAACTTTCAAGGATACTCCACTGCATGCTTATGAAAAGTTTCCTTCTTTGTCTAATTCATGGAACTCCAAGAACTGACATTAGACGAAAACATGCCGAGACTTCCTTGATGTGGTACATCTGCTACGCTGATCATTTCTGTCTAGCCATGAAGCATTTCACTTCCCTGTCATTACACACCAACTAGCTACAGTATGACGTAACAGCTTGCCTCCAAAGTCATCTCTGGCAATGCAATAGTGAACGTGCAATACTCCAATGTTTTTCTTACGAGTTAACAAGTGTCTTTTTTTGTTGTGTTTGGAGTAATTAAAAACTTTATGCAGCACATCCCTTCGCCTCAAGTAAGGAAATAAAACACAAGCCGTGTTGATTATTTTGAGAGCGTTTCGCTCCCCCGTCTCTTTAATGCGTTGTTTACCTTGGACATGACAAGCGAGTTTTGTAGCAAGGTTCCGAAATTAGACCGACTCGATCGCTCATTATGCCCACTCGCCATATAATCAGATGAAGCTGGCAATGCCAAATCAAATCCTTCTGGCTAGCATTCAATCTTTCTTAAATAAGAAGCAATTAATTGCAAACAGGACATTTACATGGCCCAGACTGACACACATGTTTCGTTTCCTAGTATTTTCGTATCCTGAGAAGTAGTAGGGTAAAGGTGCCTAATCCGTGATACCGCTAATCTCGTGATAAAATTTCAATTGACTGCCATGGAGTTGTGGTCTCTGACTTTTAAGTTTTTGAAATACCTAACAGATTTCAAAAAGGCGTATGACTCGGTTAAGAGAGAAGTTTTATATAATATTCTTATTGAATTTGGTATTCCCAAGAAACTAGTTCGATTAATTAAAATGTGTCTTAGTGAAACTTACAGCAGAGTCCGTATAGGCCAGTTTCTATCTGATGCTTTTCCAATTCACTGCGGGCTAAAGCAGGGAGATGCACTATCACCTTTACTTTTTAACTTCGCTCTAGAATATGCCATTAGGAAAGTTCAAGATAACAGAGAGGGTTTGGAATTGAACGGGTTACATCAGCTTCTTGTCTATGCGGATGACGTGAATATGTTAGGAGAAAATCCACAAACGATAGGGAAAACGCGGAAATTCTACTTGAAGCAAGTAAAGAGATAGGGTTGGAAGTAAATCCCGAAAAGACTAAGTATATGATTATGTCTCGTGACCAGAATATTGTACGAAATGGAACTATAAAAGTTGGAGATTTATCCTTCGAAGAGGTAGAAAAATTCAGATATCTTGGAGCAACAGTAACAAATATAAATGACACTCGGGAGGAAATTAAACAAAGAATAAATATGGGAAATGCGTGTTATTATTCGGTTGAGAAGCTTTTACCATCTAGTCTGCTGTCAAAAAATCTGAAAGTTAGAATTTATAAAACAGTTATATTACCGGTTGTTCTGTATGGCTGTGAAACTTGGACTCTCACTTTGAGAGAGGAACAGAGATTGAGGGTGTTTGAGAATAAGATTCTTAGGAAAATATTTGGGGCTAAGAGGGATGAAGTTACAGGAGAATGGAGAAAGTTAAACAACGCAGAGCTGCAAGCATTGTATCCTTCACCTGACATAATTAGGAACATTAAATCCAGACGTTTGAGATGGGCAGGGCATGTAGCACTTATGGGCGAATCCAGAAATGCATATAGAGTGTTAGTTGGGAGGCCAGAGGGGAAAAGACCTTTGGGGAGGTCGAGACGTAGATGGGAAAATAATATTAAAATAGATTTGAGGGAGTTGGGATATGATGGTAGGGACTGGATTAATCTTGCTCAGGATAGGGACCAATGGCGGGCTTATGTGAGGGCGGCAATGAACCTCCGGGTTCCTTAAAAGCCATTAAGTAAGTGAAAGATATTGAGTCTGAACACAAGTGAGAAATCCCGAACTATTCTTCTCATGCGATGATGGTGATGATTCAGGCAGAGATTTAAAGCGAAGCTTGTACACTGGCAGTGTTTGATGAGACAGGCCAAAGAAAACGCAAGAATTAAACCCAAACAGTTAGTGAGAATAAAATAAATAGGGTAATTTGCTTAACAGTAACATCTGGCGTGTAGAAGTGAAATTCTGATTTGTAAATGTCTTGGCTTTTGCTCCTAGGAAGAAACAAAAAGTAAAGAAACATCTGTCCTTATGACATCACTACCAACTGTAAGGACTAGAATTAGACTGCCTAAGTCACTAAGATTTTGTGATCGACAACAGGAAGTCGTGCTTTACTTATTTTTGAGTGTATCTCGAAACAAAATTGGCAACAATTTGGAAGTGAATGACAACTTATTATATCCTATTCTAGAAATAGTTTACGAAAATCATTTTGAAGGTTATATTATAAAATAGCTGCAGAATACAATACACCAATACCCTCAACCGGTGTGTCGCGAAGCCCAGTGGAGTGTGTCGCGAAATTTTGGATTTGAAAATTAAATTTTGTGCCATCCAGAAAGTCATTTCATAACGCATTTTTTTTTATTTACAACGAAGTCATTGATATGATATATTTTATTTGAGACAGACTTTACCAATGGAACGTGCAACACCTGCAACAAAGCTTAGTAATTCGTTTACTCTTCCTACTTTGTAATAAACAAAGTTTAAAATCGTCAGTAATTATATACGTATGAAAGGCAATAGTGTGACTGTTTATCAAAAGTGCTTTCTTAGATTTTATCAACAGTAATCTCACTAGAGGTTTTGATTTATCTAGAGAAAATCAAAACTCGAGTAGGATTTAATTGACTATTACGCGATTAGAAGAAAGTATATAAAGATTAGAAGTAACAAAGTACTCCAATACAATAAAATATTAATTGACTTACGAAAATACAAAACTATCTTCAAATTTGTACCATCTCAACATTATAAATATTACGCTAGTAGATGGCAGTAATGTGTTATTATTAGCTCTTTTCTTGATATCAGTTGTGCCAACTATGGAATCTTCATTGAAGGTTACTGATCAAGAAGGCTTTGTTGATTCAGTTTCATTTTTATTAAAACAGTTGCATTCCACTTCAGTTATCCCGATCCCAGTAATCAACGTCACTTGACAGATGATTTTCAATAAATCTTAGTATTAAACAATCTCTGATGCGTGACTATCCATAATATCATATAGCAGAAGCTATAACAAACATAACCTAAATAATATAAACGAGTGTTAGAAAAGTTTTAATTAGGGATGATGAAATAAACAAGAAAAATTTTAATTAACGATGATGAAATAAAAAATAAACATGAATAATTTTAAAATAAACAATTATTGAAAGTACAATTTTTAAATTTGAATGTTTTAGTGGTTGGTGGTTCAGTTAATGTTATATTGGACGTGTGCGTAAAAGAAGTGAACTCGTTGATGTACATGGTGTATTCCTCAACTTATTCAGGATTTCCGAATGGTGCTCTTCATTTATTTCAGGGAAGATGCATAGCTATGACCAGTGATCTTTATTAATTCTTGTTCTTGAATGCCGATGTGAGTCATATTTGAAAGTGCTGTGCATCGACTGGAGTGGTTTGTAATTTTCTGTTTTTTGACGTCCAGATCAGTGCAGTTTGAAATGTTGGCAAACAAAGAAACAAATGCTAGGGTAGTGATAAAAATAAACAAATGCTAGGGAAGCGATAAAATTAAACAAATGCTAGGGACGCGATAAAATTGTGCGATAAGCAGCCATGATTGGTTCAAAGACGCCCTTTCGTACCGTTTTATTGGTCAGAAGTAGTGTGACGTAGTAGAAGTGTAATAGTCATGGATAAATTTTTAATTCGAAAAGATAATCTGAATCAAGTTCTGGGTGAGATGACAGCAGTGGTAATTCAAATAATGTGAGCGAAAATTTCTTTTAAGGTTCACAAAAACGTACTGCGTTTCGTAAATACAGTGATTAATTATATAACGCTATGGAGAATAAGGGGGCATAAATTAAACTACGCTTTTCTCTATGACTATCCCATTTATTTTATTAATATTTCAGATGTGCCCTGGGAACTAAGGACGAGCGAATATACGGGCAAAGTCCTGTCAGTCTGTTGCATCGAGGATCGACTGTAAATTAGTGATGTAGGGAACAATGAGCCGATAATTAGACTAGATTTCACGGCATTTCTGAGATATTCTGACGTACCAAAACAAGGAGCAACTGAGACAGCAGATAGCCATTCCGTAGCAAGTGTTCGAAGCCCTCACACTATGGTGGCGTACCGCCAGGTGAGTGAGTCATCGATCAGAAAGCAACGACTTGAAGGGGGACCGCGGAAACAACACGACGCGATGGCTTCGTGTCATAAAAATTAAATTCCAGTTTCAACGTAGCAAAAAATGTAGAAATATTCCAAGACTAAGCTGTGTGTGTATGTGTGTGTGCTCGTGCGCGTGTGTATGTGTATGTATGTATGTATGTAGTAGTAGTAGTAGCAGTAGGTCTATTTTTCCTGGCAGAGATAAGGCCATGAGGCCTTCTCTTCCACTCAACCAGGTTTCAATAATATACATGAAATACAAAATTAGATTACAAAACAATACAAAAGAAAATACCTTAGAAATTACATAAAATGTAGTAGAAAATTACAATAGTCAAGATCAGTTACATAATATAAAATTACAAATAGTCAAGATCGGTTACGTAATATATAAAATAAAGTAGAAAATTACACATAATTGAAATCAGTTACATAACATAAGGGGAATACACACACACACACACACACACACACACACACACACACACACACACACACACACACACGATTTATAAGACCTAAAATGCCCGAGATAAATTCGACGATTAATTCGCTTGAGATATATTATACAGTTAATATACTAACAGGAGAATACATGTGGGTTACAAGACATAAAATTTTGATTAGCAAAGTCGTACTAAATGGCATACAAACACAAATGGTTAAGTAATATATCAAGATAATAAAAAAAAGAAAAGAGAAAAAAAAAAGAAGAAGAGAGAGGAGAAAAAAATAACAACTTGGTCATTTAACACTATTTAGAAACTTCCGCAAGAGTCTAGTTCTGTTCATTAAAGACATTTCTAAGTAGAGTGTACTTAAAAGATTTCGGACTCCAACTGCTCCTGATTTCCTGTGACAAGGAATTCCAGGAACGGGCTGTGTGTATTGTGAAGGTAGCAGAGTATGTATGTATGTATGTATGTAAAATTTAAAATTATGTTTTATTTAACGACGCTCGCAACTGCAGAGGTTATATCAGCGTCGCCGATGTGCCAGAATTTTGTCCCGCAGGAGTTCTTTTATATGCCAGAAAAATCTACTGACATGAGCCTGTCGCATTTAAACACACTTAAATGCTATCGACCTGAGCCGAGATCGAACCCGCAACCTCGAGCATAGAAGATCAGAGCTATACCAAGTACGCTACCGAGACGTCGACTGTATGTATGTATGTATGTATGTATGTATGTATGTATGTATGTATGTATGTATGTATGTATGTATGTAGGTATGTATGTAAAATTTAAAATTATGGTTTATTTAACGACGCTTGCAACTGCAGAGGTTATATCAACGTCGCCGGTGTGCCAGAATTTTGTCCCGCAGGAGTTCTTTTACATGCCAGTAAATCTACTGACATGAGCCTGTCGCATTTAAACACACTTAAATGCTATCGACCTGAGCCGAGATCGAACCCGCAATCTCGAGCACAGAAGACCAGAGCTATACCAAGTACGCTACCGAGATGTCGACTGTATGTATGTATGTATGTATGTATGTATGTATGTATGTATGTATGTATGTATGTATGTAAATAAAATTTAAAATTATGGTTTATTTAACGACGCTCGCAACTGCAGAGGTTATATCAGCGTCGCCGATGTGCCAGAATTTTGTCCCGCAGGAGTTCTTTTATATGCCAGTAAATCTACTGACATGAGCCTGTCGCATTTAAACACACTTAAATGCTATCGACCTAAGCCCGGATCGAACCCGTGACCTCGAGCATAGAAGACCAGAGCTATACCAAGTACGCTACCGAGACGTCGACTGTATGTATGTATGTATGTATGTATGTATGTATGTATGTAAAATTTAAAATTATGGTTTATTTAACGACGCTCGCAACTGCAGAGGTTATATCAGCGTCGCCGATGTGCCAGAATTTTGTCCCGCAGGAGTTCTTTTAAATGCCAGTAAATCTACTGACATGAGCCTGTCGCATTTAAACACACTTAAATGCTATCGACCCGAGCCGAGATCGAGCACAGAAGACCAGAGCTATACCAAGTACGCTACCGAGACGTCGTATGTATTTTTTTTTATATTTTATTGGGTTATTTTACGACGCTGTATCAACATCTAGGTTATTTAGCGTATGAATGATATGAAGGTGATAATGCCGGTGAAATGAGTCCGGGGTCCAGCACCGAAAGTTACCCAGCATTTGCTCGTATTGGGTTGAGGGAAAACCCCGGAAAAACCTTCAACCAGGTAACTTGCCCCGACCGGGATTCGAACCCGGGCCACCTGGTTTCGCAGTCAGACGGGCTGACCGTTACTCCACAGGTGTGGACTCGTCGTATGTATGTATGCATGCATGCATGCTTCTGTATGTATGTATGTAATGCATTTTTATATTTATTGGTACCGGTATATATCAGCGTGCTACATTGCATTGGAGTAGGTCTAGTAATCTACTACATACTTCACATAAGATATTACAACATGATTATATACAATGTATAAAACGACACTTCACACGACACTTTACTACCAATTTATTTATTTATTTATATATTTATTTATTTGTTTATTTATTTATTTAATCTGACCGCATTAAGGCCATAAGGCCTTCTCTTCCATCCTACCAGATAGCACATATAAATACAAAAAAGAAATACGAACACTGATGAAAATAATACATATTAAATTAAAGCCCTATAGAGGATCAACAGGGCCAAAAAAAAAACACTATAGAGCTCTCATCGAGCTAATACAAAAAAAAAAAAAAACAGAGATATCAATGACGATAATGATAAAGTATACAGGTTTAAATTACTATAGAATCAGTTGTTGCATAATATACTTATTTTTTGTAACATTTGTCTATTTTAGTTTGCAGTTGTTTTGTTTTGTTAAGATCTTCTCACATATTGGTGCTCCATATGTCAATATTGGTTCAAATGCACCCTTCCAGTTGGTCTTCAGTACCTAATGCTCTTGACTCCATTTGAGTTTTTCTGTTCTTGCTAGCATGTTTAATATAGGAGTGCACTATGATGTAGTCTACACGTTTGTCAAAATTTAATTTTCTATCGAGATCGATGCCTAGGTATTTCAGTTCAGATACTTGCTCCTTCGTCCCAGAACTGCCAATCAGAAAAGTAACATTCAAGCACGAGAAAAGCGTGTAATATGTTATTAATTATAAAAAAATTGTGTATGATATAAGAATTGAATTGAATTTAACGGAGAGATCACTATAACCCAGCACTGCGACCTATTAAGATCTATTGCGCTGACCCTCTGGTGACGCATTCCTAAACCCACACCGGTTGACCATTAAGGTTGTCTGTGTGCCTAGGTTTCGAGCAGGGAACCCCACTCGTCCCTAGGCCAGCATCCTCTATGGGTCGCCAGCCGGCTTTCGGGGAATGCTATGGAATGATAACAAAATGGAGAAATGGTAACGGAATTACGTAAATCCTTAATTTGGGGAAAAACGAGAGAACCTCGGGAAAAACCCCAACTGCGACCTTGTACACCATAAATGTCACTATGGATTTTTTCAATGAAAAAGTAAACATCTTCCTCTACAACAACCTTTTTTCACTTTATAAATATCTGAAACCATAGTCGAGTTATAAGACACACTAAAATCGACTGACAGCGCGAAGGACAACATACTTTTGACTTCCATTCATTTCACAGGTAGATGCCAGATGTATAATGAAAGGTGGTAAGTGTTACTTCATTGTTTTATTAACGATACTAGCCTTGCAAATCAAGATTTTCAGGTATAACTCCCTGTAAAGTTGATTTGAATAATTTCGAGGGAAAAATTGTTCCGGAGCCGGGTATCGAACCCGGGACCTCTGGTTTAACGTACCAACGCTCTACCACTGAGCTACTCGGGAACTCTAACCGACACCGATCCAATTTTTCCCTCTATATCCACAGACCAATTGGATCGGTGTCGGTTAGAGTTCCCGAGTAGCTCAGTGGTAGAGCGTTGGTACGTTAAACCAGAGGTCCCGGGTTCGATACCCGGCTCCGGAACAATTTTTCCCTCGAAATTATTCGATACTAGCCTTACCCGTGCGCTCCGCTGCACCCGTTAGAAATAAATATAAAGTAATTACATAATTAAAATAGGACATTTGATCCAGGGAACATTCATATTTGATAGAAGGATAAATCGTTTAATATGTTACTTAATTTAAATTGTATTAAAAAAATTAAAATGCGATCTTTTGTTCCAGAGACCACTCATTTGGTGCAATGACAATTTTATTCCTTTAACATGTTTCTTAATTGTTATTACATGCAACCATAGTTTAATGAAGATTGACACATCTTTTAGAGTTAATGTGTATACTTTATATTACTTGCTATATGTTTCCATTGAATTATGGTAGTAACTTAATTTTAACCCTTGTTTTCTACGTCTTCTGCAAATGGCGCTTGGCCCACTATGGTTCTGAACCCTTCAAATAACTTAAATAGTGATATAGCATGTATAGTGATATGTAGACTTCTTGGAATTGCCACGAGATTCGCAAGGTTTACTGCGCACGAGGTATAGACTGTATGAGAAGGGGCCGTGGAAAGGATGGAGTATGCCTCTGATGTAAACACTGAGCAATATACTGCGGTTACAATAAAACCTGTATCCTGCATTCAAGAAATATAATGAATGATCTTTGAAGTAGGAAATATCTAAACATGTAAATACACAATTATTTTACAGTGAGATATATTAACTCTTAAAATTTAATGTAATATACTCACATCATCCTTGAATATGTACATTGCAGTGAAGAGTTACGTACATTTTGAGCGACTGCAAAGTAACCTCCTCCGATGGTCACTTAAACAGTTTTTATATTGGGAAAATGTACGTTCAACATCACACGATGTAATACATGCATATTTGAAGAACCGAAAGTCACCACTTTTTAGTACACCAACTTCAGACGTCTTGTTGTGACCTGATAGTACATCATTTATAATACGAAGTTGTGAATAGGCAGACTTTTTAGCAATAATGTTTCTCAACTTATATTTCACCTTTTCTAAAATTAGTGAATTGTTATTTTGGATAACGGTTTGTGATACTTTATTCACTATATTAAGGGCTTCTGAGAGTTGTAATTTAGACGATTCTAACAGGATGATGCTTTTGGACACGATTTTAAAAGTAGAATCAATGAACAAAATATCTTCCAATAGCTGTTCAGAAAGCAATGATTTTACAGCTGCAACAGCGGAACTGTCTGTGCTATCCAATGCATCAATTACCTCCATTATTTTTCCGTAATGTTCTGCATAATAATTAACAGAATTCAACCACGTTTCCCAACGGGGGTAAGGGTATTCTAGGAGTAATTTTTTTGGAACAGCAACACTCTCATTGTAGTATGGTTGATTGAATTCTTGTCTGCACTTAACAAATGTTAAGCTTTGACTATTCCAATCACAGTAATGCAAAAACAAGTGCTTACATAGGTATACATTAGCTGTAGCTGCTCTATCTATTTTACCGGTCACAACTCTTAACATGAACTGCTTATACTACGAGACCGGGCGGTCGCTCACCTCCTCTATACTACCGTACATCGACAACCTGACTGCATGCTGCGTGTGGCAATTCAACGAAGTCTAGTGATATGTAATTATATTTCTTTCTTTCGAAAATGTAAGAATTCACGATCTCCTATGTACCATTGCCATGGAATGAATAAATGTGTTTTTTCTTCCAACTCAAAAATTTTATATTTTGCACATAGGAGTTACTGCAGGAACAACAACGCTATAATCTGAGGCGGCGGTGGAAATGTATTGTTATTTTAAAAGTCTTGTATATCCTTAAATATCAGTCCTATCAAACTTTTGCATAGAATAAAACTTATCGGAAATCATTTTTAAAGAAACTTTTCTTATGTAACATTTTTCACAAAGAGCAATAATAAGCGAGATATTTCGATTTATTTAATTCAGGCCCCTTTACAGTAAATAAAGTATTTTGAATGCCATATAGCCTAAAATCTAAGTTACAACGAACTTAATTTATATTCCAATTTTCATCGAAATCCGTTCAGCCATTATCGCGTGAAAAGGTAACAAACATCCAGACAGACAGACAGGCAGACAGACATACAAACAAAAATTTCAGAAAAGCGATTTTCGGTTTCAGGATGGTTAATTATACATGTTAACACTAATTATTTTTGGAAAATCGAAAATTACCTGAAAAATTTTGGCTACAGATTTATTATTAGTATAGATTAGCTTTTGTTTCGCGATAATTGTTGTAGTTAAAAAATCTGTATTTGTCCAGTTAAAATTGAAAAATTGCACACTGTGAGTTGTTTCTAACTCGATGTAAATACTCGAGACATTCACCAGTCATGGAATCCTCTAATATCTTAATATTTGAGGAGAAAAATTCGCTTCGGCGTAAACGTCAACATATATGCTTAACTTGGAGTCAGGCCACAAAGGGAAACATTGAAGGAGGAGGATTCGATCCGGTGCTGTGGATTGAATTCGGCGTAGCTCAGTGGTCAGAGCGCTTGGTACGTAGAACCAAGGACCCGGGTTCCATCCCCGCGCCGGAGCGAATTTTTCTCCTCAAATATTAATTGTCATCATTACAGAGATTATTCTGTAGGACAAATTACTAAATCCATAATATTCTCATAGCTAGCAGTGCATCATAACTGCGGAATCCCGGCCAAATAAGTCACTCAACTGAGTGCGCTCCTAGTATAATGGCAGTTGACACTAGACATATACGTCAACATATATGGCTAACTTGAAATCAGGCCACAAAGGGAAACACTGAAGGAGGAAGGTTCGATCCGGTGCTGGGGGTTGAATTCGGCGTAGCTCAGTGGTCAGAGCGCTTGGTATGTAGAACCAAGGACCCGGGTTCCATCCCCGGCGCCGGAGCGAATTTTTTTCCTCAAATATTAATTGTCAACATTACAGAGATTATTCGGTAGGACAAATTACTAAATCCATAATATTATCATAGCTAGCAGTGCATCATAACTGCGGAATCCCGGCCAAATAAGTCACTCAACTGAGTGCGCTTCTAGTATAATGGCAGTTGACACCAGACATATGTCAACATATATGCCTAACTTGGAGTCAGGCCACAAAGGGAAACACTGAAGGAGGAAGGTTCGATCCGGTGCTGGGGGTTGAATTCGGCGTAGCTCAGTGGTCAGAGCGCTTGGTATGTAGAACCAAGGACCCGGGTTCCATCCCCGGCGCCGGAGCGAATTTTTTTCCTCAAATATTAATTGTCAACATTACAGAGATTATTCTGTAGGACAAATTACTAAATCCATAATACTCTAATATCTTGCTTAATATTGCGAAGTAATGCGCTGGGTTCAAGAAGTCAAATTGGTGGTGCGGACAATATTACACGTCGATCAGGGGTATTTTTAGCCCATCTTCGGAGCAAGTCAGTCGGAAATCACAAAATCGCTACAGAAAGGACCCGCCGAGTCGGAAGTCGTCGCTTCCTGCAACCCGAGGCTCGTGTATTTTTGGCCCGCAGCATTCGCCAGGCCACAGTTTATAAATAGTGATATTTTCCTCAAATGAAATTATGGAAATTGTATCTGACTTTGAACGGCTCAAACGCGCAGGGATGTTTACTTTCTTGCGTTTGGATGTTATGTAATACAGCAAGGCGACTGACTTTTATACTCTTAGTGCCGGATCTCAACTTCTACAATTTCTCTCACACGAAAGCAGATCTTTCATAGACTGTTATGGTACGAAAATAAGAGGAATTGTTCATATGTTTACTGAATATTACTGAACTTTTGATTTCACACAATAAAACTGGTCAACAATGATTATGTTAAAAATGTAAAATTTTTGCTCCTTCTTATGTAGTTTCCAAAAATTAAATCAGAATTTTTCTACCACCCACCACTTTGTTGTAATTTTAGAAAAAAATGATTTATTTTTAATCCTGTATACAGTCCTTATCATGATAATGAAAAGAAAATATTTCAAATAATTAATTTTATTACTTTAGCAATTGACCTTTAACTTCAGATCAGACCTGCACAAGGTTTGCGCTCTCCGAGCCGGCTAACAGCTCATGAGCGGAATTCAGATATTAGCTGCGCTCTGTATAAGGGTGGACTGGAAGAAGGGGTGATCTCGTACAAAATATACACAAATGGAAGTACTATTACGAGTGTTTATGAAATGAATTCCCGTTCAATGTTTGCAAAACTATCTTGGACTATTATTAATTAATAAATAAATATTTATTTTACAGAAATAATAGAAATGCTATAGCTACTTAAATGTACAATATCATTTTGTTATATTTTTGTTTATCAGTACATCAAAACGAGGTTTTATGCTGTTGGCAGCTGAAAGGAACAGTAACCTACTGCTCGTAATGAAACATCAATTGCAGATGTTCGATGTCTGCCTTTATTAAAGTTGATTATAGAAAACAGTTGCTCACAAATATAAATGTTGAGCCAAACATAGCAATCATTTTCACAGCCAGCCTGTGTAGTCGTGGATATTATTGCTAATGTTTAGTCTTGTAAAACTCAACCAGGCTAGTAGTATTATTCAAACGATCTTTAGCTCTTAGGTCACATTGAAGATCAATAAGTTCGAGCTGTAAATCGTTAAATGTTAAATGTTATGTTCCGTCTTTTAGATTCCTCCATACTGTACTGTAGCAGTAGGTAAGCAACGTGAAACAGTTACTGAGAATAGGCCTACACACTGCACTCCACTAGATAGCTGAGTGGTCGTTTCCCTCTCCTCTACCTATAGCAAGTCTATGTCATTCTGATGTATCTTCCTCTCCGTTTCGGCGAGCGGTAAACACGGCTCTCCCGCTCCGAAGGAGCGCGCGCGCTCGTTGAGCGCTGTTTGTGCAGGTATGCTTTAGATTATTGCCTGTGAATTCAGAATTCATAAAAATAAATTTTATTCATCATTAGACTGTGAAAGTTAGTATTAATTCGCGTTGATTTGGAACTTGCATTCATTAAACAAGTTTCATAACCCGTGATTTCTATGTCCTAATTTTAAGTGTGGTAAAAGTATTTTATAAAGTGAAACATACCTCGAAATACTGCATAAATCACATAAACAATTTTCGTTAAGTTTGTGATTAATTAACTTCAAATTTTACTACATAGAGCTTACGAGTGTTCTTTAGATTGCAAAATAGATGACGATATGAACTGGGCCCCTGAAATCTGTAGTGCTCCATGTGATTCTATTAACTGGTTGGCTAAAAGGATCCCGTCATATGGCTTTTCCAGTTCCAATGATATGCCGGGAACCTAGGGATCATTGAAAAGACTGTTATTTTCTAGGACCCAGAACAGAAGATTACAGAGAACTTGTCAGAGAGCTGATTCAGAATTATAACGTTTGGGGTGTCACATCTCTCAAAATAATTTCTTGGATTCTCATCTATTTTTTCTTTCCTCAAAACTTTCGGTAGTGAGCGACGAACATGGGGAGGGTTTTCATCAGGATTTTTCTGAAATGGAAAGGCGCTACCAGGAGAAATGGAGCCCAAAATATATTCTGTCAGACTACTGCTGGACACTCAAGAAATGTTTCTCGAGCGAAGTATAGCATAAAATCTATTTCATACACTTTTTAGGTAAATAAATATGATTTTAGGTAAAATGTTACAAGGTATAAATACTAGAAAAGTCTACATTTTATATTTACTCAGAAATCCTAGGTGATAGAAAAAAAACAGATCTGAATTCAGCACGAAAAATGCTACATTCTTTATATTTTAACAAAAAAATATGTTTAATTTTGTTGACTAGTGATTATTATTATTTATTGCTAGATTAATATTTTTTATTACAAAAACAGTCCCCCATTGAGGGTAGCCCTTACGGACTCAGTATATCCTCAAAAAAATTACAAATATAAACATAGATATTAAATTTAAAAAAAAGGAAGCAGAGAAAAGGGCATGAAAAATTACAATAGCTATTAATATGGCACCAAGTGATTAATTAGGATTTGGCAGGATTTTTTAACACAATTGTCACAGTGTCTTCCCTCAGGGAAGTTGGAGAGCAAACTGCCGTCGAAATTCTTCATAATAGTTATATAGAAAAGTATACATCTATGACAAATGGCATCTTCTAGAAAGCAAAAGAAAATTGCCCTTTTTAGAGCAAAAGAGCAAAAAAGGTATTTCAATATCCTATGGTGGAATGTATTAAATCTACCCAACCCAAAAATGACAAACATAAAAACGGTCTTACTAATATTTTTACCAGTAAAGCAACATTTAATTTTATTTATTTATTTATTTATTTATTTATTTAACCTGGTAGAGATAAGGCCATCAGGCCTTCTCTTCCCCTCTACCAGGGGATTACAACTACAATAATAAGAATACAATCACAATTATAATTACAATTAATATTAAATTTACAGATACAATAAAAATCAAAGTACTAAAAGATTATCTGATTAATAAAAGCTAGACAGTTTATTGTAAAAGTTAAGAAGAGAGAAGCATTTCTTTTATTGATTAAGTAAAAATTAAACCTACTCTACGCAGTAAGAAAATGCTTAATAAGTTTGCATTTGAACAATACTAAATTCCGACAGTCTCTGATGTCACTGGGTAGGGTATTCCACAAGCGCGAGAGCGAGATTGTGTATGATGATGATGAATACGATGATGTCTTATGTGTTGGTATGGCTAATATGCGGCTATTTTGCGTGCGTGTGAAGAGATTATGATATGATGACAGGTAACTGAAACGGGAGGCAAGGTAGGTAGGTGTAGAAGTGTGAAGGACTTGGAAAAGGAGAACAAGAGAATGAAAATTTTTACGTTCGTTAAGCCGTAGCCAGTTTAGAGTTTGGAAGGATGGGGTAATGTGGTCAGCGTTACGGACATCGCAGATGAAGCGAACACAAGAATTTAATGTGACTGACTTCAAATTATTGACCATCTTAGGCCCAATTGTATAAAACTCCCTGACTAAAGATCAACTTTGATCGAAGATCGAAAAGTGAACCGAGTTCAGACACTTCTTCTATTGTATAAACTTTTCTGCGATCAAATTGCCTTGGTTCAAATGCAATCTAAGTTCACGTGAAAAGGATTTGGCAACATAGCACAAACAGGTGAAATACGTGATGCGCGGACAGGTTTGTTCAGTGTTGCCAATCTAGCGACTTTAACTCTTTTTCAACAACAATTTCTTTTAACTTTTATATTGCTTAAATAGGGATTTAGTGACCTTTTTAGCACCCCATAGTGACAAAATTTAATCTTTCTTTGTTGATAATGAGAAATCTAGCGACTTTACAACTACTTTTTGGCGACTTTCCGTACACTCTGTTGGAGACACTGGTTTTTTGTGCAATGTAAATAATGGTGGACAATAAGTAGAAGGTTGATTGTTCTCCGAGTTGTTATCATGTTATGGTGTTTGATACTGCTAAACATAATAAAACTTTATAAAACGACAATTTTCGTTTAGTAATACATTTAATTGAAAATTTATGAATGTACCTATCATATCCATTAATAATTAATGGTTGTTATAAACATAATGTAATTATAAGTTATGTTATTTGATACTGCTGAACACGATAGAGCCTTATATAATATAAGATTGTTTGTGTATTAAGGCAAGAAATTGAAAGAAATATATATATATATATATATATATATATATATATATATATAAATGCACCTATCATATCTATTAATATTAATAATAATGGATATTTTATTTGCCTAATCTGTCACTAGTATATTTCAAACAGAAAAGAAATAACTGAACTTGGATCATCTAACTTAATCGGAGAAATTTCTTCAGTCAAAGTTGACTTTAGTTTGAAACAAATTAATCTCAGATTAGACTTTTTACAACACAAAATTCCAAGTTCAGCTGAAACAAGGATCAATTTAACCTCTGATCTAAGATAAAATGGTTTATACAATCGGGCCTTAGACAATGAACTGTTGTTTTCCAGATACGGACGAGTTGAGCAGCGGGGAGTACGGCGATGTTGTGATCCAGAGGACGAGAGCGGAAGACGGGAGCGAGGCGAAGGAGTCCTCCGCCCACTCGGCCAGCATCCACGCCGAGATCCAGCGCAACTACGAGGAGCTGCAGCAGAAGTTGAGCCACGAGTTCCACAAGAAGCTGCACGAGTGGGAGCGGATAAAGGCGGCTTCAGCCGGCTCGGCCGCGGGGGGTGACGACCACGACAAGGGCTTCCGCCGCAAGATGGAGGAGTGGGAGCGCATGAAGCATCCCCAGCAGGGCGCCAAGCACCGCGACTCAGCGGCCTTCCAGACGCTTGACGAGGACAACCTGTCGCCTGACTTCCGCAAGAAACTCCAGGTAACGTCCGCGCGAAGCAACAATGACGTGAGGAATAATGGACGCTGAGATTGTATAAAATGCGTATACAGTAAAACCTGTCTAAAGTGGAACCTGGATAAACCGGAATACCTGCCTAAAGCGGAATCTGAATAAACCGGAATACCTGCCTAAAGCGGAACCTGACTAAACCGGATAACTAGCCTTAAATGTGATTTTCCTCTGGTCTTCTGAAATTGTAAGGCATTTTACACAGTTTAAAAATGAAATCAATCTAACAAAAAAATGAAATTATATTGTCAGTCCCGCTAGGCAAAATTCATTGACTGGAACGGAATTCCTACCAATATTATCCAATAAAATTAAAATAATAAACTGTAGAAATGGTAGACAAGAAATTGTATCACTCGCTAGTTTTCTGAACAGGTTGTTGAGTGTGACGAAGTCCTTGTTCTGTGGCGCTGATACTGTATTGATGACCTTGAATCACTCATCTATTTCACTACAACTTCAAGAAACTCCCGGTAAGGTCCACGCAAAGCAACAATGACGTGAGGAATAATGGACACTGAGAATGTATAACATGCATATACAGTGAAACGTGCCTAAAGTGGAACCTGGATAAACCGGAAAACCTGTCTAAAGCGGAACCTGAATAAACCGGAAAACCTTTCTAAAGCGGAACCTGAATAAACCGGAAAATAGCCTTAAACGTAATTTTTCTCTGGTCTTCTGAAATTGTAAGGCATTTTACATGGTTTAAAAAGGAAATCAATCTAACGAGGAAACGAAACGAAATTGTCAGTCCCACTAGACAAAATTAATTGACTAGAACGAAATTCCTACCAATGCTATCAAATAAAATTAAAGTAAAAAACTGTAGAAATGGCAGACAAGAAATTGTATCACTCGCTAGCTTTCTGAACAGGCTGTTGAGTGTGATGAAGTCCTTGTTCTGTGGCGCTGATATTGTATTGATAACCTTGAGTCACTCATCTATCTCACTACAACTTCAGTCCGTTAGTGTAGTTATGCTGTGAGTGTTACAGTATCTTTCAGGTTGCTAGTGACAATGGCAGGAGAGAAACATAGAACTTTTATCCTGAATGAAAATTTTCGACGAAATTATGGAACAATAGATCAACCGACAATTTGGAAAAAAAAAAAAAAAGATATTCGTAGGCCTATAAATCTGTTGTTGGCTGAATCATTTAACTCAGCAAAAAATCAAGAATGCGATATTTGCACTCTGCTGCCATTTATAAGCAAAATTTCTTTATCGAATAAAATTAATTTATTTTTCTTTGCAATATTGAATACTCTGCTGTTCTGTTATTAAAAATCGGTTAGTCTTTTACTTATTATTATTATTATTATTATTATTATTATTATTATTATTATTATTATTATTATTAGTGCTATTTTTTGTTATAGTATGAATTAGCGTCTAGCATTACAGGCGCTATGTTCGATTCAAGTTTGTCGAGTTGGTGAAGTTCAATATTCGACAATATTCGCTCTGCAGAAAAAGGCCTGCCATGTTTGTTCGGTCTTGTTATGAAAATATTGGCTGTATTTCACTCCCACCTCTTCATATTTTAACATCTTAAGAATTTTAGTGGACATCTTACGATTAGTTTCTCATACAGAATAAGACAACTTTGGCAATATCTTGGTTGCCTCTCTCACGTTCGAAGAATGTAGTAGGACACTAGTATGGATGTTACACTACTTCTTCCATAAAATGTTTAATAATTAATATTCAGGTTTACTTCAATGGTCAATATCTCAAAAACAGGTTTTTGTTAGTTGGTCTTCTATTGCATAATTCCGCCCAATTAAGCTCTTATAAGCTAATGATAGTTGGCGTTGTATGCAATGGAGGAGAAAAGGAACTCTCCACCCTATCCCATTATCTCCTGGCCTAGTTGCCTCATAAGTCGTGACATGTTGGTATCACTTGTGAGGTTCAAACCTGTCGTCGGACAGTTGACTAAACAACAACAACAGCAACAACAACAATAACAACAACAAGCTAGTGATATTCAGAATCAATCTATTCTTCAATTGGAGGAATTTGCATTAACCGCTGATAATAGATACCGAACTACTATTATGTCTTAAATCAACAAAAAGTTTAATTGAGAAGGATTTAGTATTCGGAAAAGTTATGAAGCAAAAAAAAAAAAAGTTGAACTTTTGAAAAAAATAATTCTGTATAGTTTTACAGCACTGGAGTGCTTTTGACTTTTCAGTAAACAGCTGTTTTCATATTGTAATGTGTTGTATGCTGTGTTGTATACCTGTTTATTTATTATTAAATAAATAAATAAATAAATGAATAAATGAATGAACGAATGAACGAATGACCGAATGAACGAACGAACGAACAAACAAACAAACAATTAAACAAAGAAATAAATAAACAAATAAATAAATAAAAAAGTAAATAAATAAATAAACAAACAAAGAAGTAAACAAATAAACAAATAAATAAACAAGTAAATAAATATATAAAAATAAACAAAGAAATAAATAAACAAGTACGCAACTAAATAAATAAACAAATAAACAAACAAACAAATAAATAAATAAATTAGTAAGTAATTAAGTAAGTAAATAAGTAAATAAATAAATAAGTAAATAAATGAATGAATGAATGAATGAATGAATGAGTGAATCAATCAATCAATCAACCAATCAATCAATCAATCAATCAATTACTCTGGAGCATCAAACCCAGAAATTTTTTGGCCACAATCACAATTTTCCTCCAAGCTTCACTATCTTCTTCCATGGTCCTATATCCTCTTATTCGTTCCAGATTCCTTTACACCTGGTCATTCCAGCGGAATCTGGGTTTTCCCAAAGGTATCGTTCCTTCTGGTAGTTCTTCCCAAGCAACTTTTATCACTGACTTTTTCTCTTCTAATTATTTATCATGTCCTAATCAGCCCAGTCTATTTTTTAATGATAGGTTTCCAAAATCAAAATGTTCAATGTGTGTACTGAAATAACAGCACTGAGATATAAAAATCAGCCAACCTTGCATAAAAACGAAACCTCCCTGAAAAAAAATTATTTCTGGTCCCAAGCACTTCCGGTTTAGAAAGGTTTTACTGTAGGGTAAACTAGGGTCTGTTGGACAGTCGGGCATGTTGGACACTCTGTACTTTAACGTGTTACCTCGCCACTTGTGGGCACCACATTCTGCTAAAAGTCAATGACGGAAGTAGCCACGAGTGTCCAACATGCCCGACTGTCCAACAGACCCTAGTCTACCCTATATAAAATAGGATTCTACCTATGTCTTTGGAAAGCACAGCAATAGCCGGTGCTACCTCGCAGCTCTGTGTTGTTCACTGTTTGCAGGAGTGGCAGAGGATCAAGAAGTCCCTGCCCGCGGGCTCGACGCCGCAGTCCTCGGCGGAGTCATACGCGGTGCCACCCCACTTCAAGAAGAAGATCGCGGAGTGGCAGCTGTGGCGCTCGGGCAGCGGCAAGAGCGACGGCCAGCACCGCGGGGAGGACCACGCGGAGTGGGAGCGCGCCAAGGCGGCGTCGTCCAGCCCCAGCCCGGAGACCGTGACGGCGCAGGACGGAGCCAAGACGCCCAGCCCCGGCATCGCCCGCAAGAACTCCACAGGTTGGCGGAAACAGTTCTGTGCGTTACTACTAGATTTCAAAAAGGCGTATGACTCGGTTAAGAGAGAAGTTTTATATAATACTCTTATTGAATTTGGTATTCCCAAGAAACTAGTTCGATTAATTAAAATGTGTGTCAGTGAAACTTACAGCAGAGTTCGTATAGGTCAGTTTCTATCTGATGCTTTTCCAATTCACTGCGGGCTAAAGCAAGGAGATGCACTATCACCTTTACTTTTTAACTTCGCTCTAGAATATGCCATTAGGAAAGTTCAGGATAACAGAGAGGGTTTGGAATTGAACGGGTTACATCAGCTGCTTGTCTATGCGGATGACGTGAATATGTTAGGAGAAAATCCACAAACGATTGGGGAAAACACGGAAATTTTACTTGAAGCAAGTAAAGCGATCGGTTTGGAAGTAAATCCCGAAAAGACAAAGTATATGATTATATCTCGTGACCAGAATATTGTACGAAATGGAAATATAAAAATTGGAGATTTATCCTTCGAAGAGGTGAAAAAATTCAAATATCTTGGAGCAAGAGTAACAAATATAAATGACACTCGGGAGGAAATTAAACACAGAATAAATATAGGAAATGCCTGTTATTATTCGGTTGAGAAACTTTTGTCATCTAGTCTGCTGTCAAAAAATCTGAAAGTTAGAATTTATAAAACATTTATATTACCGGTTGTTCTTTATGGCTGTGAAACCTGGACTCTCACTTTGAGAGAGGAACAGAGATTGAGGGTTTTTGAGAATAAGGTTCTTAGGAAAATACGAGTATTTGGGGCTAAGAGGGATGAAGTTACAGGAGAATGGAGAAAGTTACACAACGCAGAACTGCACGCATTGCATCCTTCACCTGACATAATTAGGAACATTAAATCCAGACGTATGAGATGGGCAGGGCATGTAGCATGTATGGGCGAATCCAGAAATGCATATACAGTGTTAGTTGTGGGGCCGGAGTGAAAAATACCTTTAGGGAGACCGAGACGTAGATGGGAAGATAATATTAAAATGGATTTGAGGGAGGTGGGATATGATGGTAGAGACTGGATTAATCTTTCTCAGGATAGGGACCAATGGCGGGCTTATGTGAGGGCGCCAATGAACCTCTGGGTTCCTTCAAAACCAGTAAGTAATGAAGAACTTATATAGTAGGCTATATACAGAATGTTTCCGGGCTGGTGTTACTAACTTTCAGGGATGATGGCGAAGGGCACATGTAACAATTTGAGATAAGGAACCCTGGTCCGGAAATGACTGAGTCGAAAGTTATAAGCAGAAATAGTTGTGTGGAAATGAAACTGTATTTGTCACCACGTCCCTTCCTTCCCTTAACCTTTTGTACAGTCTTGGAAAGATATGGGCCGAATGTCTCCTACGTGGGTACTTGTACCCGATACAATCTCTGAGCTTGTCTACTATTCCCATTGGCTCATCCGTATTCGAAAATCAGGTCTGCATATTCCGCTCTCGTGTACTCCTCCATTTCACTAGGACTGATCGACTGGACACTGCAACTTGTACACATACACTGCTGTCTACAGACGTGCATATCAGGACCGACCATGTCCATTACACATTACGCTATCTGCATTGCTTTAGTGTAGTTTACTGTCCCCATCCCTCAGACAGCGCACTGAATGGAATATTGTAAGTAGACAACGTAAACAACGTCAGATGAATACAGTATGTGTAAGATGTACAGTTAAATTCACATAAATGAGGTGTACAAAGGAATAAAATTATTTCATTTCCACACGACTGTTTTTGATTATAACTTTCGACTCAGTTATTTTCGGACAAGGGTTCCTCATCTCAAATTGATACATGTGCCCTTCGCCATCATCCCTGAAAGTTTGTAACACCAGCCCGGAAACACCCTGTATACAAGGTGAACAATAAGTATGGAACATTGCTAATTACTTCTTAAATGTTAATTTTACAAAGAAAAAGTGTTATACAAAAGCCGTTGGAGATAAACCATGCAATATAATATCTGTGTTCGAGTGAATGGGTAAAATTTCTACACATTCATACAGTACGTAAAATTTAATGGAAATTCGAAATATGTAAATTTTAATACAATATAATACAATTCATCGTCGCCTGGCAACCTGTATTTTTGTTATTACCAGTTGATTGTAGGATTAAAACACAGCTTATTTTGCGTAATTTCCTAAATTTAATCAATAAGGATGATTTATGTTCTCTCTTGAAGGGTATACACCATTTTAAAATAATTTAATACACAAACACAACTATTACATGAAATGCTCAATAAGTTTTTGTAGCTTTATTCTCTTCGGCTCTAATCAACAATAACAAAAATGCAGGTTGCCAAGCGACAATAGAAAAGATGCGAAAACAAATGAATGTGGTGTATAAACAATTGAATAGTCTTTCATGTTTAAGTATAAAAATATAGGTGTCATTTGAAATTTCAAATTGGGGGTGACTGGGGGTGGGGGTGAAACCTAAAATGCAATTAAACCTGGTTTCTGACTTTCCTCTCAATATTTAAATTGACGTGCTTTTTTTTTAAATTGAGTTCAATTTAAATAATTAATTATTTAAACTGAAAAGTTTGAAATGAAAGCTCTGTATATTAAACAATCTCTGATACGTGACTATCCATAATCTCATACAGCAGAAGCTATAACAGAACCTAAATAATATAAACAAGATGAATGATAGAAAAGTTTTTGAATATTTAAATACTTATATAGTCACAATCATGCCATGGTATGAAAGAAAAGTTTCACAACCTCGAGCGGGATTCGAACCTGCGACTTCCTGTACTCCGGTCAGGCGCTCTACCAACTGAGCTATCGAGTTCGTTTCACGCCAAAGGCTTGAAATTCTCCTCTCATACTGGCGACTCTGTTATGGAGTACTGTCCATAGCGTCTGATCTAGCCAGCACTGTTTATAGGTTGAAAGAAACATTGTAAATATAAACTTCATCTCACGATGTTGGATGACGTATATACGTCCGTTGATGTGACATATTAATGAATATTTAAATACTTTATAGTCACAATCATGCCATGGTATGAAAGAAAAATTTCGAATCCCGCTCGAGGTTGTGAAATTTTTCTTTCATACCATAGCATGATTGTGACTATATAAGTATTTAAATATTCATTAATATGTTACATCAACGGACGTATATACGTCATCCAACATCATAAGATCAAGTTTACAGAAAAGTTTTAATTAAGCATGATGAAATAAACATGAATCATTTTAAAAGGTACAATTATTGAAAGCTCAATGTTGGCAAACAAAGAAACAAATGCTAGGGAGATAATAAAACAAAAAAATGCTAGAGAGGTGATAAAAACGAAATGCTAGGGAGATGATAAAATTTTTAGGCTAAGTAGGATGATTGGTTGAAACACGTTGTTCCGTACCGTTTTATTGATTAAAAGTAGTATGACAGTAAAAGTGTAAAAGTCACTAGAAACATTTTACAAAGAAACTCATGTGCCAAGCTAAGTGAAATAACCCACTTTCGACTGTACAGCAGAGATCACAACAGAAAGGTCCGGCTGCACACGCCCCCACAGGGCTGCGTGCCAACTTTCAGGCCATTGTGCACAGCACGTTCGATAATTCCGCCAATCATATCGGCCGCTCAATTGGAAAGTGGCACGCTATTATTCCGGATTGGAACACTTCCCAGAATCAATTCTTCAATTTGTCAGCCATGTGTTGAATGGATTACTCAGCAGCCTGTGAGAACTTCGTTACGGATGAAAGTTTGCATTGGACGCTTTCCACTCCTGAAAATAGTCCACATTATTTCTTACTTCCTCTAGACTGATTTATCACGGGACTAAAATGAACCATGACCAACTTTAATTTTTTTGGTTTGAGTTTCCGACAACTGTTCAGCTCCGAATACACTACGGTCCGTTAGTTATTGTTCTCGACCGCTTATTTTCTACGTTTGTTCCTAAGCTACGGTTTGTTTACGACGATCATCGCCGGGCGCACATCGTTGGCGATTGTTGCCTGGAGTTGCTATCAGTTAAAATGAATGAGCACGGTTTCTGTACAGCGATGATCGCCAACGTAGGTCGTTGGACGCGACGCAGATCGCTGGAGGTTGCTTCTGAAGCAAATTCAGGACGCACATCGCCGCATACATGTTCAATAATCGATACTTAGAGAAGGACATGTAGAAATATTGTATCGAGTTATGACAGCAAAAAAAAAATGAGAATGCTATTTTTTTATTTTTTATTTTTTTTTTTATGTTTAATATTGGTCGACCAGCAAACTTGCTATACAGACCACTGTTAAATGATGGAATATCACATGCAGAATATCATGCTGAGGTTGGCTCTAAAGGCTCCTCTAATTAATTTAAATTAATTAATTGAACATTTCTGTGAATTATGTGAACAAAAATATGATGATTTTCTGTGCTAAATTATGAAGAGCCGTCAGTATCACTAAGAAGGATGTCTTGAGGGAGTTTCCTTTTAAGTCGAGATGGCTGACAAGATCTTGCTCCAATGTTATATGTCACAGCTCCAGGATCGCCAGGAAGTTTGTTGAAGAAAGATTTTGACATTGAGTGGATGTACTGTTCTAGTGGAAGAATTCCCAATTCTTGATGCAGTCGTTGATTTCTTACAAACCAGGGGGCATTTGTTGCAGTACGCAGGAACTTGTTCTGGAGAACTTGTAGGCGATGCATGTGAGTCTTATTTGCAGTCCCCCACACTGGGGCTGCATAAGTTAAAAGAGGTCGTACAAGCGAGGTGTAGAGTAGTATTGAACAGTCCAATCCAATTTGTGAACGTCTATTAACCAAAGGGTATAATTTTAGAATTCTAGAAGAGGTTAGTGTGACAATGCGAGTTATATGGGCATTCCATGTAAGTTTCGTGTCTAATAATATTCCCAAATATTTGACAGCTTCTTGACTGGAGAGCCATGTAACTTGTTCATTTAGAAGAACCAAAGGAGGTGGATTATGAATAGGCCTTAAAGAGAAGATTTTAGCTTCAGTCTTGGTAATGTTGAGTAGTAATCTCCAGTCAGAGAACCATTTAGACAGCTCCTGTAAGGATGTCTGAAGAGTGCTGATTGCAGTATTTAGGTTACTATGAGAATAAAAGAGAACTGTATCGTCTCAAATGAGAATTGACAGCGATGTACGCTGATAAAGAAACCACTTCCTGACGATCATCGGAAGCCTTTATAATCGCCGGCGATGTGCGTCCGACGATGATCGCCGTAAACAAACCGTAGCTCTACTTTGTCCCTCAGACGTCTCTGTGGTTTCATGTGGAAACCACTTAAGGGGATACTCCACTAAAAACCACAAAAGTTTTTTTCTTATCATTCTTTTTTCAACCAAATTTTGAAAGCATGTTTACTACGGTATGTAAAGAAGTAACAAAATAAAAAACTTGAACTCTTTAACGTTTTTGACTTTTGATTTTTTATTATTTTTCCAGTTTTTTTAATATTTTCAAACCCAAGTTATTAGTATACGATACCAATTTCTATGCTTCCTTTGCTTAGGTTACAGTCACAAGACGTAGAGAAATATTTCTATGTATTTATTACACTCGCTTTAACATCTTTGGTCATATCGCGAGTTAATCTTTGGTTGAAATCCGAAGGCCTGTGTACCATTGTTGAGACTGGTTCTATTGTTGTGAACTAGATGGCGACTGTGTATGTATTACTGATTTGTCATGAATATGATTTCGGTGATATTCAGGGATGTTGTGGCCCGAATTTCCTTGCATTTGCCTTACGGTTGAGGGAAAACCCTGAAAAACCTCAACCAGAAAATTCAACCCGACCGGGAATCGAATCCGAGCCCTCTGCGTAAGAGACCAGCATGCTGACCCCTACACCACAGAGGTAGTCTTGAAAATATTATTTTTTTTATAATTCATGAAAAAAATATTTATAAAATAAACTAGCAGCATTTCTTACAAAATAAATTAATAGAAACATGCAGCTACCTCATAAATACTTGCAGTAAAAATTTCATCCAGATTGATTAATATTTGGCATAAGAAAGTTGGTGTTGAATCAAGAAAAATAAACTTACGGAAAATGGATTGAAAGTAAAATCCTAGATCATATATACCCAGATTGCTCTGCGTTATAGGCTTTGACGGTAACAACTTTTGTCAGGTTTACTATGCTGCCATCTAGTTATTACATAAAGAGTCACGCCATAACTCCCATTTGAATTGCATTAGCGACTGTACTTCCATCTCGTGTTCGTTTACGGTGGGCGGGTGGCGATCCTGACGGTTGTTCTCTTCAAAGTGCAATCGATTTTAACATAGAATGAATAATCTAGCCTATTTGTGATCTGGGGTAAAATAAATAATGTAACACATACCTATTAAAATTATCGTCCGCTACATTCCTCTAGTAACTTCAGGGAGCCAACTTTAGAACAAAAAGTTACTACATTTGTAATCAGAAATTTTTAAAAAAGAATTCTTTGATGAAAAATTAATTTTGACAGCTCTTTGAAGCTCTTACAGCCTTAATTAAAAAATTTAAACATATTTTTTTAATAAGAATTGAATTAAATCCATTTTAGGTATGAAAATAAACATTCTAAGGAAGTGAAATAGCCGATATATATATATATATATATATATATATATATATATATATATATATTTTAAATGTTCATGATTTTTATTTAAGTGTCCCCTTAAATAGATACAGAATTAAATTTTGTACAGTAAATTTTGACAACAAGGATTTATTTCGTTTACTTCACTCTACCGTCGACGGCGACACAATCGTTATGCCACTCAGAACAAAACATATGCAGTATTTTTACTGTTGCCACCGGTTGTGTAGTATTTCTGACTACACTTTCAACTGCAAAGGTTATTCAACATGGAAATTCAACGCGATAAGATCCTCTCTATTTCCTTAAATAATTAACCCACTAGTTACGCAAAACAATTACCTATATTATGACATATTTTGAAGGATATTGCATATGTTGAAAGAATACATATTTTTTCCATCAATCTTCTCTTTTCATTTTTTATTTCTTTCTACATATCCCGATGCAGGACTTGAGGCTTTCCCGGCGTTGGATATGGAATAAAATTATTCTCGGGTTCTCAGCCAGGTGAGTTGTATAGTTGCTTCCAAGCTTTCGATGACTAGCTCTGCCCTGAAAAAAGATAGTATAGTTAGTATGAAAGCTTGGAAGCAACTATACAACTCACCTGGCTGAGAACTCGAGAAAGATTATTACATTTCCTGATTTCTCTATTTATTCTTTAATTACTTTCATTTTTCCTGCATTTCTTGATTTTTTTATTTCTTCTTATGTTTCTTTTTAATTTTTCTCTTCTTTCTCCATTTCTTAATTTATGGGGTAGGCCTACTGTAATTTGAAAGACAAAGTGTTTTGCAAGAATCAGCATAAGTGAGAGGAACTCCAAGCTACTATTGAGCATGAAATAGGAATTTCAGTTGATAGTGAGTGACAACAATGATTATCGCGATACCAAACTTGTATACAAGCAAAAGTACGGCACTTTCAATATCTACTGTAAGGCAGGTTTCATAATCCAATTCTGAATGAGAGGGGAAACTTTTGAAAGGTACGCGAAAACGCGTCCTCGCTTGCTTACTTACTTACTTACTGGCTTTTAAGGAACCCGGAGGTTCATTGCCGCCCTCACATAAGCCCGCCATTGGTCCCTATCCTGAGCAAGATTAAGCCATTCTCTATCATCATATCCCACCTCCCTCAAATCCATTTTAACATTATCTTCCCATCTACGTCTCGGCCTCCCTAAAGGTCTTTTTCCCTCCGGCCTCCCAACTAACACTCTATATGCATTTCTGGATTCGCCCATACGTGCTACATGCCTTGCCCATCTCAAGCGTCTGGATTTAATGTTCCTAATTATGTCAGGTGAAGAATACAATGAGTGCAGTTCTGTGTTGTGTAACTTTCTCCATTCTCCTGTAACTTCATCCCTCTTAGCCCCAAATATTTTCCTAAGCACCTTATTCTCAAACAACCTTAACCTATGTTCCTCTCTCAAAGTGAGAGTCCAAGTTTCACAACCATAAAGAACAAAAGCTTCTCAACCGAATAATAACACGCATTTCCCATATTTATTCTGTGTTTAATTTCCTCCCTAGTATCATTTATATTTGTTACTGTTGCTCCAAGATATTTGAACTTCTCCACCTCTTCAAAAGATAAATTTCCAATTTTTATATTTCCATTTCATACAATATTGTCGTCACGAGACATAATCATATACTTTGTCGTTTCGGGATTTACTTCCAAACCTATGTGTTTACTTGCTTCCAGTAAAATTTCCGTGTTTTCCTTAATCGTTTGTGGATTTTCTCCTAACATATTCACGTCATCCGCATAGACAGGCAGCTGATGTAACCCGTTCAATTCCAAACCCTCTCTGTTATCCTGGACTTTCCTAATGGCATACTCTAGAGCAAAGTTAAAAAGTAAAGGTGATAGTGCATCTCCTTGCTTTAGCCCGCAGTGCATTGGAAACGCATCTGACAGAAACTGACCTATACGAACTCTGCTGTATGTTTCACTGAGACACATTTTAATTAACCGAACTAGTTACTTGGGAATAAAAAAAACTGAATATGTGGGCTCCAAGCCTGTTGGTCATTTGTCTCACTCCGAGATTCGCTGCTCCATTGAAGGAACTCTAGAAAATTTTGAAGGGGAAAAGCCGAAAATGGACGTAACTCAATAGCTACCACTTAAAGGGGTGGGGAGGGGGTGCAGTGGAGAAACCGACTGTAGGATCGGAAGAAGAAGCGCCGGAAGGTGATAATCTACAGTTGTAGGCAGCATTTTTCCAGGCTAATGCTCGATCTGTCGCTCTGGAGCCAGATGTCGAGCTACGTCAGTCATATAATATCAAGAACCCTTTATTTCTAAGACTGCAGTAGTGTCCGCGCAACTTATCTAGGCACCCGGGTTCCCTAGTGCTCTCTCGCTGCCCCGTGGCTGTCTGCTGGCTTCTGACCGTCGCTGCAGCAGTTGTACGTACAGTTACAAAAACATCATTCGGTATTTAATTTCAGTGCATTCTATTGGATATGGTAGGTGAAAGTATATGGTTTCACAAAATAACAAACATAAATAAATTACATTTTTCTTCTTCTATGTGCAATACAGTATGATTACAACCCCAATTACTAATAGACGGTAATTATACATAGTACAGACGTGGACATATTATTAACAAAATTGACGATTTTTATGATAATTCTGTTTACAAAATTTGACTTTTCAGTTTAGACTACAGTTGAAAATGTCGCATATTTACATCATTACAGAAGACAGAAATATGCAAAAATGTCAACTGTAGTTTAAATTGAAGAGTCAAGTTTTGTAAAAATATATAATCAAAATCTTCAATTTTGCTAATAATTTGTAAATTAGCAAAAATGTCAACTGCATTGAAGAGTCAAATTTTGTAAAAATATAAAACAAAAATCTTCAGTTTTGCTAATAATTTGGAAATATCCAAAATGTCAACTGTAGTCCAAATTGAAGAATCGAATTTTGTAAAAATATACAATAAAAACCTTCAGTTTTGCTAATAATTTGTAAATATGCAAAAATATCAAATGTAGTCCAAATTAAAGAGTTAAATTTTGAAAAATGTACAATACAAATCTTCAATTTTGCTAATAATTTGGAAATACACAGAAATGTCAACTGTAGTCTAAATTGAAGAATCATATTTTGTAAAAATGTATAATAAAAATCTTCAATTATGCTAATAATTTGTCCACGTCTGTATTTAAAGGGTGTAAATGATATGTTGTTATTGAAGTGTTGTATCATTGAAGAAGTATGTTGTGTCAGTGAAGTGTGTTGTATCAGTGAAGAAGTATGTCGTGTCAGTGAAGTGTGCTGTGTAAGTGAAACGTGTTCCTGTCAGTGAAGCTTTATAGTTTATAGTGGCAGTGCATAGTATTTGAACAGTGAAATGTTTTTGAAGTGTTAGTGAAATCAGGATAGAATCAGTGAAATGTATCGTAGTTCCAGTGCAGTGAGTGAGTTGACAGCGAAATGAGTGTAATTTGAAAGGTACTTGTGCAGATATGAACATATCATACTCGTGGGTTTTAGTTCGTTCTTAGTTTTAAGATACAAATTAGATTTATTTCAAATGTTATTTTAAGTGATCGTTTCATTTAATTTAGTATATTCCCTGTTATTATTATTATTATTATTATTATTATTATTATTATTATTATTAGTATTAATTATTAGTATTATTATTATTAATTGTATTTTTAATTAATAAGTTTATTGTTGTCATTATTGAGTGTAATTAGTTACCACTGCCACCGGGTATATACCCACTGCAGTGTGAATGAATACATACAATTATTACAATATTCGTATCTGGCAGTGAGCTACTGATGGTAAGCGATGCATGAAGTCTTTCAACTGGAAGCACAGGTCTGTGTTGTTGGGTTTCCAAAAAGTTCACTTTCACATACAGTCATTATCAATATTCTTCTTCTTCTTCCTCCTCTTCCCTTCTCCATTATCATCATCATCATCGTCATCATCATCATCATCATCATCATCATCATCATCATAGTCATCACTGCTGGTGTCGTCTAGACGTATTATAAAATCCGTAAATTATTAGGGAAAACACTTGAAGCAAGTAAAGAGATAGCCTAAGTTTCCAAATAAATCCCGAAAAGACAAAGTATATGATTATGTACAAGTATACTGTTCCACTGTTCACATCTTCCACCTCCCGAACAGAATCAATGCCGATATGTCTCGTCTTGTATGACTCAACTTGCAGGTCATTCCAAGGGGGGAAGCAAGAAGGGCGCCGGAAGCGGGAAGGCTGCGGGAGGTTCGCCCGCTGCAGACGGCCCCGGTCCAGGAGGCAAGGAGAAATACGAGGGGGGCGGAGCGTCCGGTGCCAAGGGCGGAGGGAAAGTCCACCAGAAGGGCAAGAGCCAGAAGGAGAAGGAGCTTCAGTGGCTGGAGAAGGAGCTGCACAAGATCGAGAGAGAGAAGCAGAGACTGGAGAGGGAGCGGGAGAAGTATCTGGAGAGAGAAGCGAGGTACACCTTATTTTATTTCAAGGAGTGCAGTTCGGTGGCTCCTTTGAACACCCACTTACAGATTTATGACTTCCTACACAAACACCTCTGACAATTGCATCCTGTCCCCTAGTCCCAACATTGCACAGTTGTCACAATCCTGATGACCTTCGAAATTATGCAGTGAAACTGACGGGATTCTTGGAATTCGGAAAAGATGCGGCAACTCTGCCTCCACGTGGATTTGACGGGCACCTGTCAATTCTTCTGAACGAGGGTTGTGATTGGTTACTAACAAGAGAAGACAAGATTTCCGTCATAGTAAGGAAGACATTTATTTATGACAACCAATTAGTAGGGGGCAGTAGAAGGTCTGTCGGCAAAGTCCTTTCTATGAAACTGCACTCCATGAAAAAAAATAGAGTATACACTCTGTGAACTGAAGTCTAGTTCACACTATAGCAGTTAGCACTTTGTAGCCCCTTTCTCGCCATTATAACATTATGTTTTCTGTATTACTTCAACATAGGTCCGTTTCACACTGAAAACCACCCTTCCCTGTCAGTTTCAACTGTATTTTGCACAAATTACTTGATATGATTGATATGAATTATTTAATTAAATACTGAACTGTCATCTATAGCAATATCTCTACCTTTCTCAACTGCTAGCGCGTTGGTTTTCCATCCAGACGGTCCGGGTTCGATCTCCGGCCAGGCCATCATGAAATTTGTGGTGAACAAAGGAGATGTTGCAGAGAGTTTTCCTTGAGGTACTCCCGTTTCCCTTTATCATTCCACAAACACTGTCCAACTCCCATTGTTTGATCTATAGTTTGAAGGGCCCAGGAGAAAAACACGTTTAGTTCAAATTTTGTCATTTTCATATTTTAATTGAATCTGGCAGTTTAAAAGTTAAGATCTTTAAGATTACCTAATCTTACAGAGCAAAACCTTGCTTGGTTCCACATTATAAGCATATCAAGGAAAGGTTAACACTGGAAGAAGTTGTCATTCTGCAAATCTGTAAACACTCTCCTGAAAAATTTTGACTAAACATGTTTTTCCCTTGAACCCTTCATTTGCAATAGCAAAAACAAGCTGGAGTAAAGTCTTGGAGATAGTACTGTTGTATTATAGGTTATGCTACTTGAAAGTACTGTTATATTATAGGTTATGCTACTTGAAAGTGCGGTTATATTATAGGTTATGCTACTTGAAAGTACTGTTATATTATAGGTTATGCTACTTGAAAGTGCGGTTATATTATAGGTTATGCTACTTGAAAGTGCGGTTATATTATAGGTTATGCTACTTGAAAGTGCGGTTATATTATAGGTTATGCTACTTGAAAGTACTGTTATATTATAGGTTATGCTACTTGAAAGTACTGTTATATTATAGGTTATGCTACTTGAAAGTGCGGTTATATTATAGGTTATGCTACTTGAAAGTACTGTTATATTATAGGTTATGCTACTTGAAAGTACTGTTATATTACAGGTTATGCTACTTGAAAGTACTGTTATATTACAGGTTATGCTACTTGAAGGCACAACTGTAAAACTGATTGTTTCTTGTCAGACTGGAGAAGATGAGGCGAGCGATGGGATCCGGACAGAGGAAGCAGGAAGTCCTCATTCAGACCTCTACCGGATTCTTCCGGTTTCAAGGCATTTCCGAGAAATTCACCCGGAGGCTCTACGAGTGGGAGAAAGCCCGCGGAATTGGACCTGAAGCGTCCACGTTCGCGCTTCTGGATCCCGGATACAGACCACCCGGCAATGGCGGTTCTTCCAGCCACGGTAAAGTATCTACCGGTACTCTTTATAGAAGACAATCCCGCATGATAGCGAGCGGGGAGCTAAGGGGGAATGAAACTGGATTTTGGGTGATTTTTTAATAAGTATTTGTTATTTTTTTATTTTATATTTCTTATTTTTCCCGTTTATTATTTGGTTTTCCCTCTTTAAAATGCTATATCACGCGTAATTGAAGAGCGGGAGTATTTCAACAAAATATTTGAACACAAGCTCTAGGCATAAGGCTTTTAACCTTCTCAATCCTGAAACATTTTTTGTTTTATTTTTAAAGTATAATATATTGGCATCCGACAAAGAAAACGCAGTGCGCAGATACCAACGGGCATGACTGTCTCGCGCAGATGACGTATGCTCCAGTTCCCAGCATGCTGTCACGCCTACTGCAGGGGGGGGGTAAGAGGGGTATAGCATGCGCCCCGAGAGGAGTCCGAGCTGAGTTTTCCTTGTAGGATCCCTATAGTTCTACACTTAAAAAAGTCACTTACATGAGGAAAAATGTTAGAAAAATTCTGCAGGCTACAGTTAGGGTACAAATGCAAGTGTATTACACTATACTTCGGATCTCTGCACATACATCTTATATCATAATCATGTATGCAGTATTGTATAGTATGCTGTACTCTCAGGACTCAGGAAGTTATAGCGGTAGAGCATAATAAAGTGAAAAAAGTGAAAGCATGGCATAGGGAGTGTGTGGAAATTCCGAATTAAGTCCAGTCCTGGTCAAAAATGAAGTGCTCGGGCGTAAAATCTTTCTTACCTTTCTTCCCACCATAATCTGAACACACGCTCTCGTCATGAAACAATACTACGAGTAACAATACTATCCCATCGCACCTCCTCATATTCATCCTCTTTCACAATAGCCTTGCCAAGACTCTGGAATTCGCTATCTGCTAGCATCAGGGACTGTCGAAATAAAATTGAATTCAAACGCAAACTTACTAGGCACTTGGTCAGTAATTGGTTTCTTGTAAATAGTTTCCTTAATCTATCACAAAATATTTCAATATCCGTTAATTTCCTCACTATACAATTTTGTTATTCTAAGTTTAATTTGTAATTCAGTAAATATAAAATATTCTTGTTTTTCTATGACAAATTATCTAGCTTTCATTAGTCAGGTAATCTTTTCGTATATTTTTTTAATTTTTATTGTAATTGCAAATTTAATACTAATTGTAATTTTATTCTTCATATTATAGTTGGAATCTCCTGGTAGAGGGGCAGAGAAGGCCTGACGGCCTTATCTCTACCAGGTTAAATAAATACTAATACTAATACTACTAAAACATGATAAGAAACGTTTTAGTGTTTTGTAGTTATTAGGTACGGTAGGTAAACGTATTTTATACATGCAACAGGAAAGTAAAATCTGTATACTTTTTCCATCTGTTGAAATTATGCAAAACTAACTAGTCCATTAGACGCAGAATGTAAGATACCATATTATACGTTACACATCTCATTTTTGACGAAAATGTCAGTTACCATGTTTTACGTCCGAGCAAAACTAACTAGTGCATTAAACGCAGAATGTAAGATGCCATATTATAAGCTACACATCTCATTTTTAACCAAAATGTCAGTTACCATGTTTTACGTCCAAGCAAAACTAACTAGTTCATTAAACGCAGAATTTAAGATACCATATTCCCCTACACATCTCATTTTTGACCAAAATGCCAGTTACCATGTTTACGTCAGAGTTCCTCAAATGTTTACTGTCAGTTTAAAAAAGTTTCATTTCTCAGCTTCTTTGAGAGATGCTCTAGTGAAATCGAGTCTTGCTATTAAGTGACAAATGACATCTAATTTTAATTAACATGAATTAACAATTGAAAGTTCCACTACAAGAAGGAGCTATGACACAAAATGAATAAAAATGAAATTTCATGTGTTTTAGGCAGCTTCTAACTTCTGATGTTCTTTCCCTAATCTATAAGTCTATAGATACGGCACTGCACAAGGCAGCTCTAGAGCGCTCTAATTCCAGAATACGACCCTTTTCGTAAAAGTCTCATTTTTCATTCATAATCGTTCTTGTGGCATAGCTCACTCTTGCAGTGGACCCCTTAATTATATCAATGGAGAGAGAGCAACAATGTGGTTTTATTTAAATCAGTTATGAGTGAAAAATCTTGTTTCAAACTGACTGTCGGTAAGTCTTGTAGTTTCTAACTGGATGAAGTAAAATACTATATTCACAAAATAAAGCTCTATGTTATGAGTCTAGGGCTCGGAATTTTAGGTGCTAAAAGTTAATATTGTTCCTCGGTATAGTTTATAAAATAGAAGCAATGCCCCCACTTCTTTGACGTATCATTCTTGTCACTCAGTATGTTCCTTTTGGTACCGTTGAAGGTCTCTAATCCTCTTAACTACTACTTTACAAATTAACGCACGGTTTACAGGATTCATTACCCAGTCCTTGTGACTTGTTGTCTATTATTGCTTATCGGACTCCTGTGAACTAGGCTTAAAACACTCCTCACGGGCAGCACATCTATTCATCTACACTCAGTGTCATTCTTAACTTTTAGCACCTAAAATTCCGGACTCTAGTTATGACAGATTTTTAACAAGTGATTTAGGCTCCCCAAAACCAGAAGTTATAGTTCAGTTTTTATCTCTTGATTATTACATTTTAAAAAATATTTTCTCTTTTGTGCCTCACCTGGTCCTAAGGTCAAAAGCCGCCACTGATCCTCTTTCTACAAATGTAAGAATAATTCCCCAGCTCCAGCAACATTGAACATCGCCGTCTGCTGAATTCTTCAACAGTTATGGATATGAGACTCAAGAGTTTCATCGATAAGAACTATGTAAAGTCGATCAGAGATAGCCTATAATCTGATATATACCCGAATTTACAGGAGGGTGCTCTGACAATGTGGACGGCAACTTACTAGCGAGGTCAAAATCTGCGAGCAGTGTTACCAACCTCGGCACGGGAGTGACGAATGTTGGAACGTCGAGTTTGTCCCTGAACGACGTGGAGGTACTCGAACAAGCAGAGGCAACGGCTCTGGAAGGTAATTTTGTTATTTCTAACTCTCTGAAATGCGTAGCTGCACCGTGTCAAATTGGATAAAAAAAATCTTCTGTAACTTAATTTTGGATCTGTTTTTATTACAATTTTTTACTTATTTCGGTGAAGACTATCTACCATGGAAGTCTGTAAGGTTTTTGGACACTTTGTTGGAAGAGTTTAAATATTTTTTTATCCAATGCCACCAGGTTGTCTTCCAACATTTCTGGTCTTCTCTCCTGGCTGTGGCTTAGTTGTAACCCACTTCTGAGGTTGGGGCGCCTGGAAGGAGGAGTTACATTACCCCGATGATATAATAGGATGATTATGATAATGTAGTGCCAGGAGAGGTCTTAAATCTAAACTTAACCTAAATTCCATGGACGAACACAGGAATAATCCCCTTTAAGGAAAAATTCCTGTGCTCTAACCGGGAATCGAACCCGGGACCTCATGAACTATAGCCAGAAGCTCTGACCACTAGACCATGAGGCTGGTCAGAGTTTAAATATAGTCAGTTTCATAACGCTTGCACCCTGTAAGAGCAAATATACTGTACTTAAATATAGGATGTTCAAAAAAGAAAGCATTCAATATTTTGAGAGGTACCAGTATTCATCAAAATAAGAAAAGAAAGTCTAATAAATATAGGTTCTAAAATTAATATTTTCCAAAACATAATTATTTCTTCATCAAGATCACAGGAGATGCTCAATGTAATTTTTTTCATTGTAACACAGTCTTCTACCCTAAGTCTTAGGAAATCACACTTTGTTACAATTATTTTGTTTACTACATTTCCGATATGATACTATACACCCAATAAGAAACAAGCAAAAAACTCACTTTAGAATATATGCTTTCCTTACAATATTTCAAAGCTTCTTTTCGTACAAAATTTAAGTTTTGGGCCCATGTTTATTTAGCTTGTTTTACTTCTTTTGATGAATACTACAACTTCTCAGCATATTGAGTGATAAGAAAAATTAAAATCATACTGAGTATGATATTTATGAACAAGTACCGGTACTCGTATCTTAGAAGACATTAATTTTAGGACCTATTTTACATGACTTTGTATTCTTATTTTGATTAATACTATCACCACTCAGAATATGAATGCTTTTCTTTTAATGGAAATCACATTTAACATCTCCTATGATGCTGATGAATAAGTACTCATATCTCGGGAGATATTAGATTAATTTTAGGACCCATTTTTATTATATTTTTTTCTTATTTTCATTAATACTACCACCACTCAGAATATGAATGTTTTCCTTTTAATGAAAATCATATTTAACATGTCCTATGATGCTGATGACCAAGCAGTCCTATCTCGGGAGATAATAGGTTAATTTTAGGACCCGTTTTTATTATATTTTTTTCTTATTTTCATGAATACTACCACCACTCAGAATATGAATGTTTTTCTTTTAATCAAAATAATATTTAACATGTCCTATGATGCTGATGAACAAGTACTCATATCTCGGGAGATATTAGATTAATTTTAGGACCCGTATTTATTACACTTTTTCTTATTTTCATGAATACTACCACCACTCAGAATATGAATGTTTTTCTTTTAATCAAAATCATATTTAACATGTCCTATGATGCTGATGAACAAGTACTCATATCTCGGGAGATATTAGATTAATTTTAGGACCAGTATTTATAAGATTTTTTTCTTATTTTCATGAATACTATCACCACTCAGAATATGAATGTTTTTCTTTTAATCAAAATAATATTTAACATGTTCTATGATGCTGATGAACAAGTACTCATATCTCGGGAGATATTAGATTAATTTTAGGACCCGTATTTATTACACTTTTTCTTATTTTCATGAATACTACCACCACTCAGAATATGAATGTTTTCCTTTTAATGGAAATAATATTTAACATGTCATATGATGCTGATGAAAATGTACTCATATCTCAGGAGATATTAGATTAATTTTAGGACCAGTATTTATAAGATTTTTTTCTTATTTTCATGAATACTACCACCACTCAGAATATGAATGTTTTTCTTTTAATCAAAATCATATTTAACATGTCCTATGATGCTGATGAACAAGTACTCATATCTCGGGAGATATTAGATTAATTTTAGGACCCGTATTTATTACACTTTTTCTTATTTTCATGAATACTACCACCACTCAGAATATGAATGTTTTCCTTTTAATGGAAATCATATTTAACATGTCCTATGATGCTAATGGACATGTACTCATATCTCGGGAAATATTAGACTAATTTTAGGACCCGTATTTATTATATATATTTTTATTATTTTAATGAATATTACCACCACTCAGAATATGAATGTTTTTCTTTTAATCAAAATCATATTTAACATGTCCTATGATGCTGATGAAAAAGTACTCATATCTCGAGAGATATTAGACTAATTTTAGGACCTGTATTTATTATATTTTTTTCTTATTTTCATGAATACTACCACCACTCAGAATATTGAATGTTTTTAACACTCTGTATACATATGTGTAGGCGTAAACACTCGTAGTTATTATTTTATGAGAAAGTCTTCTGATGTGGTATAATGTCAGAAGATCATCTGCTGTTTAAATGTTTTTGTTGAGTTATACGTAAGCCTACATCTTCACAAACGCTTACTACGAAAACATTTCTAAACCCCAACATTATTTAACGAGATGCGTTTAATTTCGCGGCGGAAGAATAATAGCGTAGAAGATTTGAACCTTAGTAACGAATTTCAACTTATTTTCAACTACTGAAGGGTTCAGTAACCCTCCGCGAGATAAAGACGTGTATATTTAGATTCACTGACTTCCCCAAAATCTCATTTTAACGCTAGAGTGGAGTTGTGTATTAGCGTGGAGAGGGTTGGAATCCTCAGTGGGGACGCAGTTTTATCTTCGCGTTTCGTCTGCATTGTTCGCGAGAGTAACTCTTAACGACATCCATGTGACATCTAATTTCGAGAATATTAAATTACTGTACCTATATCAAAACTTCTTTCCACATTATTACCATTAAACTTAATGTGGAATAATAACAAATTCCTTGGCTGCAGTAGCACCGCATTTAAGGTATTGCGCTGGAAACGGGAAGGAAACTGGTTCGAATCTCAATAGGATCATGGATTTTATCTTTAAAAATATATATAGAGATTTTCCTTAATATAAAATCTTAACGAGGACCTTGAATCTATATCTGCATGGGCCAGAAAGTTTGGTTTGACTCTCAATGCAAGAAAATCACAAGCAATCCTAGTGGGACATCAAAGTCTATTATGCAATATTACTCCTGCTCTTCCAGTCAAGTTAAACGACACAATAATCCCTTTTGCTTCCTGTGTTAAAAACCTTGGAGTTTACTTTGATACGCATTTAAACTGGAATAACCAAGTAACCCATATTACCAAAAAAAAAAAGTGCTTTCCATACTACATTCCTTCCGCTATCACTCACGAAAATACTAGTGGAAACACTAGTAATGCCCCACTTCGATTATTGTGATTTTCTACTGACTGACCTTAATGTCAACCAGTCGCAAAGATTACAACGTGTTCATAATTCTTGTGTTGGCTTCGTCTGCGATGTCCGTCGCGCTGACCACATTACCCCATCCTTCCAAACTCTAAACTGGCTACGGCTTAACGAACGTAGAAATTTTCATTCTCTTGTTCTCCTTTTCCAAGTCCTTCACACCTCTACACCTACCTACCTTGCCTCCCGTTTCAGTTACCTGTCATCATATCATAATCTCTTCACACGCACGCAAAATAGCCGCATACTAGCCATACCAATACATAAGACGTCATCGTATTCATCATCATACATAAACTCGCTTTCGCGCTTGTGGAATACCCTACCCAGTGACACCAGAGACTGTCGGAATTTAGTAGTGTTAAAAAGCAAACTTATTAAACGTTTTCTTACTGTGTAGAGTAGGTTTAATTTTTACTTAATAAATAAAAGAAATGCTTCTCTCTTCTTAACTTTTACAATAAACTGTCTAGCTTTTATTAATCAGTTAATCTTTTAGTACTCAGCTCATCTATCCATTTCAATGTGCACCGTTAAAGAATCTTAAATTAAAATTTCGTAATGATACTGATAAACTTATCCGTAGTTCTGTCAAGGAAATCGTTGGCTTACCGACAGATGTACCGGATGCAATGCTATATGCACCTCGAAATTTGAGAGGACTTAGAATTTTTAAAGCACAGTGGGAGGCTTTTCTCCAACATCTTAATGTTTGCAGATTATTAGTTAAAGAAGACAACCCTTATATTAATCAAATTAGGAACCTTTAAGCCGAAATAACTGACAGCCTTCGCCACTTACCAATTAATGTCGACAATATTGGAACCATTAATCCACGTAACAGCCGTAAACAACTTCGTGTCACTTCTTACAATCAGTGGAGCGCATTACCTGGGAAAGGTAAAGGAATTACATTCTACTCTCACTGGAAAAAAGGTAAAACCTGGATTAGCAATAAGAAAGGTCTGTCTCGTGGCCAATGGACCGAGGCCATTAAAATGAGCACCAATGTCATCGCAGTTAGATCTCTCCCCGGTAAAAGCCTTAGTATTACCCATTGGAGGAGATGCAATGAGCATGAAACGTTACCCCACGTGCTAGGTTTCTGCCCTCAGGGCGAATTATTGCGAATTGACAGACATAACACAGTCCGCTCAATAATTGCTAACAGATTAAGGGAACATGGTGAATACGAAGTATATGAGGAAGTTCAATGTCTTTCTACAGAAGGATCTACACGGCGTGCTAACATCATAATAATTGACTGAGATAAAAAAAAATGGTCTCATTCTTGACTCCACTGTAAGGTTCGAAATTAATGAAAATCAACCAAAGCAGGTACATGAAGAGAAACGCACTATTTACCTTCCATGCTGTGATGATCTCAGTCATAAATATAATATTCAAGATTGGAATGTCATTGGACTTATGTTTGGTGTACGAGAAACAATTCCCAAATTTACATTGGAGATCCTCAGAAAATTAAAGGCTCCTGATAAGACTCTTCAGACAATTGAATCAACCAATTTAAAATCTTCATTGCACATCATCAATGACCATCTCTATTCATCTTTGTAATATTCATTGTATATCATTTATTTTCAATAAATTTTTATCGTTTTGATAGCTACCAAATCTTGTCGCAGAATATTCTTTTTTAAAATTTCACTATGTTTTTTTTAAATATTAATTTACATTTTCTTTTTTGTTCATTTGAATTGATTAGGATGCCGATATTTTAAATCCAAGATTTGGACGGCTATAATTTCGATGATATTCTCTCTGTAATCTGAAACGGCACGATATAACGTAAGTAACTATTAAGTTTACGTATCGTACTCGATTCGAAATTCTCACTCTTACGATAAAATATCGCTTTCTGTAGTAGTTACGTAAATAACTGCTGATATATTTTAAAGCCTATTTATTTCTTCAAATTACAGTTTGTACTATCAGCTATGTTTCTGTAAATCATTTTTCCTCTACAATACATACACACAACTTTACAAGGAGTGATTATATCTCATGATGTAGAAGATTTCCTCCTTAAATTAACTTATAACTTAAATGGGAAAAGAGAAAGATGAAAATGCTTGGAGACTTCGAAAAATCTAAATTAAAAATACACAGATATTAATTTAATTAGAGATCACTATAGTGCGGTGCGTTTCGTGGCATACTCCTGACGAAAGATTTTGTTTGCGCCCTTGACCGATGGCTCATAGCGTGACAATTGACAACTTACAGTCCTGTAGCAGCAAGTCAACAAATTACAATAACACAAACTGTGCAGACTCACGTGCCGCGTCGGAGCCTCATCTGCGGACGACGGGAGAGGCGGGAGAGGACGACGAGCCGGCGGCCGTCATCGTGGACGTGGAGGACGTGATCGAGGAGACGGCGGCGCCGCTCCCGCTGACGCCCGTGGTGCAGAGTCAGACGCCGGTGTACTGCTACGCTCCCGAGGAGGTCACCAGGCTCATCGACTCCAGCGGCAGGTAACTACAACGAAAGCCATCATCATATTGTGGTCCATAACGAAATGGAGAAGTGTTCATAAGGGGCTTATCGTTATGGTGCTCGCAGAGATTTCAATGCAGGGTTAGGCGTGAAAATTGTATAAACCTAAAGGCCCATTCACAATGAAAATTAAACATAACCGTAACATGAACACAGAAGTTTGCGCCCAGGCTATCAAATGGGATCATTCACAATGATTCACATAAGCATTGACATAAACATTACCGTAAGACGTTAAGTTTGCAAACTCCAAACTTTCATGCTTATGCTTACGTGATTTGCAAACAGAACACAATCGTGGAGCGCTGAAGTATACGACAGAATATGAGGAAATGGCGTCGTTGTTATGTTTCCATGGCTACCAAGTATGTTTGCGGTTATGTTTATGTTCCCATCGTAAATGATGGTATGACTTCTTGATTTTACCGTAACGTTTATATTCTTAAGTTAACGCTTACGTTATGTTTAATTTTCATTGTGAATGAGCCTTAAGGTTAACCACGTATGCGTTCCTTACTGAAGTTTGAAAATACATATTTATTTTTTTTAGTGAACAAGAAACATTATAACACTTGTTATTTATTTGTTGGTAGTATTTTATTTAAAGACACGTTCAACTGGAAACGGTAGTCAGAGAAATGACCGACAAATTTTGCCTCTAGCTCTATCAGGCACAGTTATTTTTAGTACCGTAAATTTGTGAACGGGACAGAAGTCATGCTACTGATTATATCGTCTTGGACGGGTTTGAACCCGTAAACCTCAGATCTAATGTCTGTAGCAGTAACCGTTAGACCACCGACGACAACCAGATGAAGAAACTTCCGTACTTATAATAGATTAAGTAGTAGCTCGTCGTTTCATATATCCTCTCTTTCCAATCCACGCCTAATTTCTTCAGGATCCCCATAAGTTCATTCCAATCCACTCTGTCAAATATCTTATCTATAAACACTATATAGCCTACACTTCCTTATTTATCTCTAGGTCTGTTTCGCTGATTCTTCGCAGCAGTAGAGAGGACAAAGTCAGCATTTAAACATAGATTTATTTCATTATTTTTCCAG
>NC_091129.1:153666114-153746114 GCF_040183065.1 Periplaneta americana
TGTTTTTGTGTTTGTTGAGTTTTTGTTTTGTCTTCCTTATGATGTAGTCTATTATGTTTGGATTGTATCCGTTTTCTTGTGCTATGTATTTGATTGTGTTCACTTCTTCATTATAGTGTTGTTGGCTCATGAGTATGTTGAGTAATCTGTGTACCATTGTCCTGAAGTGTTAAATTAGTGTACGAAAGATTCAACATGGATGAAATGTTACATTAATAAACAATGAAGCATAATTATTGGAGAAAATAAAGTTGTCATTCTATCCTATCACGTGACGTGAAAGTTAAGCTCGTACACTTAAGTCGTTTTTCCAGAGAAGTGAGCGCTCTCTACTAAAGACCGTGGCTACTCATCTTTTCTATAATATTTCATTCAAAGTTTAATTTCGTAACTTTACAACATTTTGTGCTTCTCTGTCTGATGTGGAGATGTAACATTGTGAATAGTTTGAGACGAGCTGCACGAATCGTCCAGGAATGTCTTGGTCACCATTTCATTTGATTACCAACATAAACCCGTATGTTATACAACTCATAGAGCTACACATAAACATACAGTAGGCCTATGTTTCGTTGGGCATCGAGACGAGATAGGCTGTAATGATGGCAGTGTTATTTTACATTTCAATTTGCTTGCTTTGCAGGAAACTTGAAAGCGACATTGAAAACTTGGAAGGAAAAATCGACGACGTTGCCAAAACTCATAAGCAGGAGTTACGTAAGTATTCATTAATTTTTTTATTTCTAATGTTCAAATACTTACTGCAATTTAAAACGCATTAATTGATACAAAATTGCCTGATACTTTTATTATGTTAAATTACTTGATGTTTTATAGTGGAATTGCCAAGAGAACGGCTTTGATAGTTCTCCGCGGTGTTGCCAATATGTGCCTCAGCGCCATTTACTATCTTACATTTTTTTTACCTAAATAGGTCTATGCGGAAGTGTGATTCGATAGAAATTGCGCTAACTTCAACTGTCAATTGCTAAATAACGGATAACTCCGATGTGTCCCACAGAAAACGATTTGTTTCGCCAGTTCTTGAACCCACAACCAACGAATCCAACGGTCAGCATGGTGACCGTCAGTCCACTAAAAGGACGCATGAAATTGTCTGAAGCGTCAGTAGGTACTTGAAAGAGATTGACAATAGTAGCAATGATAATAATTGTTTATTCAACTGTGAGGTCTGAACCTCACATGTGATACTAACAAGGCACTACTTATGAGGCAACTAGGCCAGGAGATAATAGGGTAGGGTGGCCAGTTCCCTTCCCTCTCTATCGCATACATCGCCGATTAGCTACACTACTCAGACTTTAGATGCATACACACAATTATTGTTCTTTCTCTGACACATATCGTCAAGTGAGATGTACTGCCTGATAATAGATGTAAGGTAGGTGTCCTTGATATGGCCATGCTAAGGTTTGAAAATTTTTCTAGCTGCCATTTTGAAAAAAAATGTAAAACACTTTTTTCTTACTCGTTCTCAGTCTAATGGACTTTCTTAAAACAATTTCCTTTCCCCATAAAAATAGCTTTAATTTTCCAAAAAATCCCAAATTCCAAAGGTCTACCTAGTGGCCATACCAGGAACATGTGCACATGATATGGCCACCCTTGTTCCATGTTCTACAAATGGTGATTGTTTTCAGTTTTATAGCGCAGTTGTGTTAAAATTAAATAATTTTGGTGTAAAATAAATAAAAATTACACTTAATAATCTTTCATATAATTCAAAAGTGTGGTCAAAACAGATTTTTCCATAAAAAATTAAGTTGTTTTTCTTAAAATATAAAATTTTTGCGTAATCCCAGCTATAAGGCATGCAAAGGTCAGGTGAAAAAATAAAAGTGAAATGAACTTGATATGGCCATGGTGCATTTGATATGGCCATATCAGGAGCAGGTAAGCTTTCACGAAAATCGTTTGATTATGAACAACTCGTAAAAGATACGCCATCAACGACAACACCAATCAACAGAACATTAAAACCGAATGGAGTACGATGGCTTTCATGAAACAAGTCTTTGAAAAACATGCATAAAACAAAGGAGACTTACCAGAGAAAAATAAGAAGAGGTCACATGAAAACCGCAAAACAGGCAACTGACGCCATATTGCTCAACCTGACTGGATGGAAAACGATCAAGTGACATACTAGGATGACCTTTTACTGGATGCTGCTACAATTTAGCGGATTGTTAACTAACTCACAGTACGGGGGTGGCCATATCAGGAACATGGCCATAACAGGAGCACCCACCTTACATATCAGCCAGAACCTCAATCAGAGATATGATAATAATTATGGTTCCATATTTTGTTATAGAACGGTTGAGGCGCGAAGAAACCGACCTACAAGTTCACAATGAAGGTAAGATAATGTTAAAAACATTATAGAGTAACTGACAATTGCAAAGTCTGAACTAAGTAATTTGCTACAGACTTTATAAAAAATTGTCGGAAATAAAGTTATTTTGCAAAAGTTCTTTATTGAGAGGTACTTTGCACAGGCGTGATCATCATGTGGTTGGAGATTTGACTAAAGAACCCGTTCTCTGGTTTTCAACAATTTCGGTATGATCCCTAACCCTTTACTTACAAATAAGTTTTCATAATGAAAACATCTTCTTTCAATGCCGATATTAATGAGAATGTAAAGTAAATTGAACTTGTCTCTTACAGACTTCAGTGGAATAGAGTTAGCTATGATACACTGACAAAGCCATACACATGAGCCATTCAGAGCAGAAGTGGTGTAAGTCAAAAATAGGTAATGAGGGTTAAAGTAAACATTCTGTAAAATAGAGCGCAAAGTAGCAATTAATATTCAATTTATTTAAACTATTAGTAGTCAGTGGATAGCAAGAAGGCTATATTAAATGCTATTTTGTGCTGTATTTTACAGAATTTTTACTTTAAACCTCATTACCCAATTTTGACTTGCACTACTTTTGCTCTGAACGGCTCACATAGTCTTTGCCAAACTCATCCGAGAGTCAATAACATTAAGGGACACTGAGACTGAGTTTTGAAGCTTTTGAAGTTTTTTTTATTAATTTCTTTCAAATTCGGCGGGCTTGTTGTGTCTGTATGTTTAAATAACAGTACCAAATTTCATCAAGTTTAATTCATTAGTTATTTTCACGTATTTAAATGATATTAAATTATGCGTAAATTCAAAACATCCCTGTCGGCTTCAGAATTGTTTTTGCTTTAAAACATTTTCTGTGAAGGACTTACATTTCATGATAAAGAAAACTGCGCATGGATTTTTAAATTTGAGAACTGGTTCTTGAGATAAAAATTTTCTTACAAATCATAATTTTTGCTTGTTAATTTTCTTTAACCACTTCCCTTATTAACTCGAGTTAACTCGGGTTGCTAATTTCTGTCAAAATTTATTAACCCCTCGTTTGAGTCCCATTTTCGCTGCTAAGAATTATTATCCCGAATATATACGTTTTCATCCTTCCATTAACCTTTTCCTTACTAGATTGCTACAGAAGTTAGTGATATTGCTGTATCTGGTGGTGTGTTTTGTGCTTCTTCCTTGCGAGTGGAATTCTATGCTCATATAGCATTCACACACAGTAGTGAGTAGATGCTAGTTAGTTTTGTCGGTTTCTGTTTGTGTTTAGTGTTTTTTGTGCTGTTTTGTGTTAAGATGGATCAAGTAAGTGATTCCGAAACTTTTGATCAGGAATATATTCCTGTAGAAGATTAGGAAATGAAACATCGGTATCAGAAGACGAAGTTATAGACCAACAATCAAATTCAGATCAGTTGATGTCGCGTCTTTTCGACAGTGATTTGAATAGAAGACATCTGGCACCATTTCTTCTGCACCTTCGAGGTCCCCATTCCCTGAAATTTTAACATTGTTTCTGATAACGATAATTCTCAATTTTTTTAATTATTCTTTAATAATGACCTCATCAACATTTTATTCGAGGAGACGATTCGGCATGTTAATAAGTGTTCACAAAATACTGAAAATAATTCGATCAAATTCGACACAAGAGCAGATGCTACTATTCGGAATGTCAATGTGCATAAAACCCTGCTTTCGAGTCTATCACACAACAAGCAACATTTAACACCTTGATAACAGCACTGGCTTGTACCTCATAAATTAATCCATAAAAAACATAAGTTGGTAATTAGTTCAGGAGAAAATCAAAGTGGGAAAACTACCAGAGCTGGAATCAAGGTGCACGAGATAACTCGGGATAATAATTCGGGTAAGAATGTATGTCTATTTCATAGTGATTTTTAGGTATGTAAGAAAATTAGTGATGTACAGTGGTTCTGTAATATTAAATTACCTCTAAACAAAAATAAAAAAAATATGACACTTTTTTCCACAAAACTGGTAAAATATATAGTAAGGGAAGAGGTTAACTTCTAGAAGTTAAAAATTCATATCACGAAAAGTTTTCAGTGAAGAGCTGATTCCATGTACAGCTTTGTGTATTGCAATATGCTGAGTATTCTTGCAAAGTTTTATGCAAATCGGAGCAAATGGAAGCCGCTAGGAACTTTATTATTGACCAAAAAACGTAGTTTTGAGAAAACACAATTTTTAGTAAGTGTGACTTTTCAAAAATGGTCGCTAGACTTTTAAAAGTAGTAGGCGGAGACTAAATATAGGACGGAATGTTAAATAAATGTATAAGGTAGTTATTTATGTAAAAAAAATATATATTTTTACTATTTTCGCCAAAAATTCAGTCCTAGTATCCCTTAAATGTTGTTTAGTACCTCTGGTGAGTCTAGTGTCTCACAGTACTATGTGGTAAATACATAAAGTTGACGGTACCAAGGTTGAAGTTGTAATTGATATTTGGCAACGCTAAATCGCTTCTTTATATACAGAAGCGCTCAAAAATATTTATAACATTCTTGAACTTTGATTCAACGACTAATGGAGTCGGTGTTCCTGTGTGTGTGTCACGTTAGGGGAGCAGGAGGTCAGCGAGGAGTCAGGCGGACCTCAGGAGGAACTGGTGGCAGAACTGAGAGCCCGAATTCGAGAACTGGAACGACGTCAGGAGTGGCTTCTTCGCGAGGGAGAAACATTACAGGTGAGGTATACTGTATAGTACTAGAAAAAAAAAAACTATTAAGTTTTCAGGTGTCTGTGACGATCCATAGAAACGAACTGATGTCTTCTGATAAGCTACAATTGGTAAAAACTATCTATTAGTAAGCTTGAACTTGTGTACACAAACATGGGCACTGTTCACAGAGACTTCGTTCCTTTCCCATCAGTTATCACAAAGCTGCTGACCATAATAAAGGTTTCTGTCGTCAAGACGGTACGGGTGCAATGCGTTTGCGCCGTACCCGTGCGCTCCGCTGCACCTGTTAAAAATAAATATAAAGTAATTACATAATTAAAATAGGACGTTTGATCCAGGGAACAACTTTTACAACAGCGCAAGATAATCTGCTTCGCTCATTACCCATTTTTTTTTGCATTTCATTTATTGCATATATATTTTATGTATTTTAACAGGATTCAATTGAGCATAGTTAAAATTTGAATTATAAAATAATGGATTGCTAAGTTAACATACTATTATTGCATACTAAATCAGTTTACACTCTCGTTGTTCGTTAATTCTCTGAGAATAAAATGAGTGTACATAAATATTATTTTAAGAAATACAGAAAACGAATGTACAAAATAGCCTATCAAATTTTCTGTGCATAAGAAGCTATTTTAATCTTACCTGTCCTCGATTTACTCAGACGTTACTGTAATAACATTATAGGATTATGTCCATCTAGAGAAACTACACTTTCCAATGGTGAAATAATAATTAATTATACAAATCGGTTAATTTAGCTTCCGATATTACTTCATACAGAAACATTCTCTGTAGGTTATGTTTAATAGCTTTCGATTGTTAATGTCCAAGGCCCCTGTTTCGATTGTTGTTGTCCAAGGCCCCTTATAGACGAAGTCATTTGTTCTTAATTCATTGCACCGTCTTAGATGGCGTTATTTTAATTTCAAACTCATTTATCTCATTAAATATCAATCCTATCAAAATTTTGTAAAGAATAAAACTTATCGGAAATCATTTTTAAAGAAACCTTTGTTATGTAAAATTTTTCACAAAAATCAATAATAAGCGAGATATTTCGATTTATTTAATTCAGGCCCCCTTATAACCCCCCTTTTAAATAAAGTATTTTGAATGCCTTATAGCCTAAAATCTAAGTTACAACGAACTTAATTTATATTCCAATTTTCATATAAATCGGTTCAGCCATTATTGCGTGAAAAGGTAACAAACATACAGACAGACATACAAACAAAAATTTAAAAAATGCGATTTTCGGTTTCAGGGTGGTTAATTATATATGTTAGGACCAATTATTTTTGGAAAATCGAAAATTACCAGAAAAATTTCGGCTACAGATTTGTTATTAAAATTTGCAATTGAAATGTACGGTCATATTTAAGGGTAAAGGGTTTGCGCCAACGACAGTTTTGGGTAAGAATTTTCATTTTTCTTAAGTTGGTAGCGCACGAAATCTACTAGTGCACAATACACAGGTGACGTGTTTTGTTTCAGTAGTAAGCATATTGAGTCGGAGGGCACAAACATTGTGAGGGAGACTAGTGACTAGTGGAGGTTGTCATGGAGGTAGTCCAAAGGTGCAGCAATAGAGGACAGGCCTTACTTGTAACAGATGGTTTGAAGTTTTGCAAGGTGTAAACATATGTAGATGGACGTATACGTTGGCGTTGTACAGTGAAGAATTGTCCTGCCAAAATAAAAATCTTAAACAGAGAAACGAAAATTGTAGGCGGCCATAATCACCAAAGTAATGAAAGAGATCTCGTACGGCAAAAAATACTTGCGTCGTGTAAACGGAAAGCGACTAGTGACTTAAGTGAAAAACCAGGCATCATAATATCTACAACATTCAATGACAATTCAGAGCTTTGTGCTAGTATATTGCAGTTCACTGACAAACTATTACGAGAAGCAATATACAGAGAACGACGTCACCATATGACGAAACTACCAACAACCTTACTTGAAGTTCACGAAGCTGTAACTGAATTATGCCAGCCTGGATGGAGCAAGCGGTAGAGGCACGGCATGTCTTTATCGCTTGGCCTGAAGGGTTGTGGGTTCGAGTCCCGACTCGGGCATGGGTGTTGTGTACGTACTAGTTTAAGGAAATCAGAAAAACAGAAATAAGATAAACAAAAAGAAAACTTAGAAAAAAAATGAAAGAAGAAAAAAAACTGCTTTAGGCTTGCTGGTGAGGCGGATGAAATAAACTCAGATTTCGTCCAGGTAGTGTGTAAAAAAAAAATAAAAAAAATTGCAGCCAATATCTTCCACTAACGAAGATTTCGTATCGTATCGTAACATCTTAAATATATTTTTTGTACCAACCTATGAACAAAAAAGTTGCATATTACGTTTGAGTTACTGGCGCAAACACAATACAGATATACAGCAACCCATTTGGCGCAGTTACAAGCGGCGCAATCATAGTGGCCCGAGACGGTACATACTGTCTAATTGTACGTCTCAAGGGTTTCGCAATAATCCAGTTCTTTTATCATATTCCAACAAATATCTCCATTTAGCGTTCATTTACTTAAATTTTTATTCAAAATTAAAATACACGCATGAGCTAAATCATTTACTATGAATATAAGTAAGATACAATTTATCTTTCTGCATTGCACAAAACACCTTTCTTGGGTATTTATACCGGATGATTCAGTAAAAGCGTGCAAAAATTAAACAGGGCTCTTCTGAACATTTTGAGCTAGGAAATTTGATGTCTGCACAGTCAGATTAAGATGTTACTGCTCCATCGTACTGCAGGCACTGTTATTAACTCTTCGAATGTTATGAAAGGCTCTGACTCATAGCATGTTTTGTTACGTTTTGTTTTGTGACAATGTAAAATATACGACTGACATCGGACAGGTGAACAAACTATTATGGACTGTCTATATCGGCATGTAAATAATAAACGTAAATATTAAATGCAAGTAGCCTACTAATTGTAAATGTTAAATGTAAATATTTAATTTAAATTATAATTGTTATTAATATGGAAAATATTAAGCGATAGCGATAGAAATGTTAGATCCACATCGCTTTAATCTGGCTTTGCAGATTCCAAATTGCCCACCTCAAAATATTCAGTAGAGCACCACCTACATTCTGTTTCATTTGTGCACACTTTTATTGAATCTTTAATTGCAAAGTCATATCGCGACTCTCTGTTATGAATGCTACCTTGTTCATAAAACAGGGTTCCCATTTTTTCTGCCATCTACCGATCAATCCCCAGAAATGTGTACTTCTGATATGTTGCCATCTATAGCTCATATAACCCTGTCCATATATTGCCACAGGGTGGTTATATGTAAGTAATCTGCAGTCATGTCCACCATGTAATGCAATGGATTCAAGTCTTGCAAATCAGAAACTGTATCTTTGCTTCAAATAAAAGTAAATGACTATGTACATTTACAGCTATTTATTATTATTTATGATTGAGAAAATCACTATAATATTGTTATAAGTAGGGACTTCAACCCGGGATTATCAAAAAGGAAATGTTTTTGTAATCTGGTAATTAATATATTTCACTTCACCTAGAACCTTTACGATTTCGGTGGATGTTTGCCATTAATTTTGTGCAAATATATGTCAAATATCTGTTCGCAATCACGTAGTTATTTCTAGCAACATGTTCCTATTTGTCAAAGTCGTAATTTCAAAGTAATATAAAATTGGAAGATATTGAGCACGAGTCTTACTTATTCAGGAGTTGGCTAGTTCATCTTTCATTGTATTTATTAATTTATATTCATTTCAAACTTAATAGCAATAAATAAATAAATAAATAAATAAATAAATAAATAAATAAATAAATAAATAAATAAATAAATAAATAAATAAATAAATAAATAAATAAATAAATAAATACATGGATGGATGGATGGATGGATGGATGGATGGATGGATGGATGGATGGATGGATGGATGGATGGATAGATAGATAGATAGATAGATAGATAGATAGATAGATAGATAGATAGATAGATAGATAGATAGATAGATAGATAGATAGATAGATAGATAGATAGATAGATAGATAGATAGATAGATAGATAGATAGATAGATAGATAGATAGATAGATAGATAGATAGATAGATAGATAGATAGATAGATAGATAGATAGATAGATAGATAGATAGATAGATAGATAGATAGATAGATAGATAGATAGATAGATAGATAGATAGATAGATAGATAGATAGATAGATAGATAGATAGATAGATAGATAGATAGATAGATAGATAGATAGATAGATAGATAGATAGATAGATAGATAGATAGATAGATAGATAGATAGATAGATAGATAGATAGATAGATAGATAGATAGATAGATAGATAGATAGATAGATAGATAGATAGATAGATAGATAGATAGATAGATAGATAGATAGATAGATAGATAGATAGATAGATAGATAGATAGATAGATAGATAGATAGATAGATAGATAGATAGATAAGTAAGTAAATAAGTAAGTAAGTAAATAAGTAAATAAGTTAATAAGTAAATAATAAATAAGTAAATAAGTAAATAAATAAATAAATAAATAAATAAATAAATAAATAAATAAATAAATAAATAAATTAGTTATTCAAAATTAGTATTGAAGCATATTCATTCCTCTCTACTTATATAATTAGTAGAATTTTGAAATGAGATTATTGAGTTGTTTCTACAGAAATTCCAGCAATCATAACAAAAGAGGCATAAAATTAGTGAGTGATTTTAAGAAAGAGGTAGGCCTAACCTATGTTTTTCAGAATCGATCAGGTGGTGACATAGCAATAATAATTATAGAGAAAGTATTAAGTATTTCAATAAACCTTCTCACAACTAATTTATCTATCTGCCGGGGATCGAAAAATGCTATTTTTGTAGGAAGGCACCAAACTTACTTTGTGAGCTATAACTGGACATTTGAGATTATATTCAGGTCATTTTCATTACACATCGATTCTCCGACCCACACACATAACCACGTGAACTGGCAAAGAGTTGAGTTTGTCACGAACAGTAAATCAATTTTTAATTCTGACGAGGTAGTCCGCTCTAACAGGCGTCACATCAATAGAAGGAAAATAGGAAACGCTACTTCGACACTAAGTAACAAGCATACTCAGATTCGAAACGCCCAACAAGTAACAAAGTAATTCAGTTATGAATCAAAGCACAAACATACTCAGGTTCAAATAAGAAAGATGTTTAGTTTAGAGGTAAAGCATAATCACACTGAAATAAGAACTCCTTAACATAGAATACAGTTATTCACATATGATAAAAAATAAAATCATATTCATATTCCAAATATCTTACAAGTAACAAAGTTATTCAGTTTTGCGACAAACTATAACCATACTCAGATTCGAACGGTCTAAAAATAATAAAGTCATTCAATAATGAGGGGGAAAAAAAAGCTTAACATAAAAACCCAATTCATGTGAGACAAAGAAAATACATATTCAGATTCAAAATCCCTACAAATGATAAACTTATTCAGTTATGAACGCACAATCCTACTCATTTGATATACGATATATAGTTATTTACATGTAGGACAAAGCACAAAATACTCAGATAAAATAGCCTTAATATATAACATTGTTATAGGTAATGAGGGATCCATTGGAGATTGTTACACATATGTGAGAGAAAGCACAACCATGCTCAGATCCAAACATACGACATTGTTTTACAGATGAGGAAGAAACCATAACCATACTCAGATTCAAAGTCCTTAACATACGTCATTGTTAAAAATATGTGAAGGAGAGCACAACAATACTCAGATCCAAAATTCCTACAAATGATAAAGTTATTGAATTAAGAGGGAAAATACAACCATATTCAAATAGAAACTGCTTAACTTAAACGCACTTCAAGTGAGAGAAGAATAACCGTACTCTAAAAAAATGCTTAACATACAACACACTTCAAGTGAGAGAAGAATAACCGTACTCTAAAAAAATGCTTAACATACAACACACTTCAAGTGAGAGAAGAATAACCGTACTCTAAAAAAATGCTTAACATACAACACACTTCAAGTGAGAGAAGAATAACCGTACTCTAAAAAAATGCTTAACATACAACACACTTCAAGTGAGAGAAGAATAACCATACTCTAAAAAAATGCTTAACATACAACACACTTCAAGTGAGAGAAAAATAACCGTATTCTAAAAAAATGCTTAACATACAACACACTTCAAGTGAGAGAAGAATAACCGTACTCTAAAAAAATGCTTAACATACAACACACTTCAAGTGAGAGAAGAATAACCGTACTCTAAAAAAATGCTTAACATACAACACACTTCAAGTGAGAGAAGAATAACCGTACTCTAAAAAAATGCTTAACATACAACACACTTCAAGTGAGAGAAGAATAACCGTACTCTAAAAAAATGCTTAACATACAACACACTTCAAGTGAGAGAAAAATAACCGTATTCTAAAAAAATGCTTTACATACAACACACTTCAAGTGAGAGAAGAATAACCGTATTCTAAAAAAATGCTTAACATACAACACACTTCAAGTGAGAGAAGAATAACCGTACTCTAAAAAAATGCTTAACATACAACACACTTCAAGTGAGAGAAGAATAACCGTATTCTAAAAAAATGCTTAACATACAACACACTTCAAGTGAGAGAAGAATAACCGTATTCTAAAAAAATGCTTAACATACAACACACTTCAAGTGAGAGAAGAATAACCGTACTCTAAAAAAATGCTTAACATACAACACACTTCAAGTGAGAGAAGAATAACCGTATTCTAAAAAAATGCTTAACATACAACACACTTCAAGTGAGAGAAGAATAACCATACTCTAAAAAAATGCTTAACATACAACACACTTCAAGTGAGAGAAGAATAACCGTACTCTAAAAAAATGCTTAACATACAACACACTTCAAGTGAGAAAAGCACAACCATACTCTAAAAAAAATGCTTAACATACAACACACTTCAAGTGAGAGAAGCACAACCATATTCACATAAAAATGTTTAACATATAACACACTTCATGTGAGAGAAAGCACAGTCATACTCAGATTCAAAATCCCTACAGATGACAAAGTAGTTCAGTTATTAGGGAATATACAATCGTAGTGAGACGGAGAACAACTGAGGGATTCGGGAGTAAAGCCTGGTAAGTGACGTTTTAGTGTTTTGGAGTTATTAGGTAGGTAAACATTTATCTACATGCAACAGTTTGTATAGTTGCCAGGAAAGTAAAGTCTGTATACTTCCGCCATCTGTTGATATGTTGGAAAACTAACTACTATATTAGACGCAGAATGTAATATACCATATTATACGCTACATATCTCATTTTTGACCAAAGTGTCAGTTACCATGTTTTACGCCCGAACCCCTCAACTCTATTCAGATTCAAAATGCGCAGCAAATAAACAAGTTATTCACTCATGAAACGGACGATAAAATAACAGAAACAAATATCCTCAAGAAATAATATTTATACGACACTCAGGTTATACGTATATCCCCAACAATAAGCAAATAATAAAAATATTCCGATTCAAAATCCTTAAGAAAAAACTTTAATTCCTTTCTGTATTATAAAATTCCAATATCAATGGTGGGTGATAATCTTCTGTGGAAGAATGCTCAGAACAATGAAATGGAGAAGAATATTTCTGAAATAATAAATAGGATTATACCCCATCGCATATTTTAATAATTTACAGGGATAAAATAGTGAATGAGTATAGTAAGAAATTAGTAATAAACGGATAATTAGATGTGACAACCTCGGAACTCCTCCGTTGCCAGTCTTTTCGTCACTGAGCCATCTTTAAGACCTAGAGGAAGTTAAAGCAAGATAGCTGCATTAACTAAGAACGTGGTCGAGCGCATCTTTCAATAAAGTGTCTGTGCACCAGAGTGCTACATTGGAATTAAATCGCTCGCTTGAACTCGGTCGAGTGTCGCACCCTCGAGTGAGATACGATCGGTCGTGATACGCTCGTAATAAATAGAAGCACAGTACAGGTCATCTCACCGACATGTCTTATCTTGTATGGAAGGCGACAGATAATATACACATACGTTTTGCTCACACGGTAAAAATAAGGCTTTATTTTCTGCGTTTATGACAAACGTATAATGGAACGTACCAAAACAGGAACATGAAGTTATAAATAAAATAGTATGGAAAACTTCGATATACAGTTATTATTGCTAATTAATAATTATTCAATATTTGATTTACCACATATATAATATGATAGGTCCATACATAGTGTTCCGCCTATATAAGTTACTGCGACAATGTAGAAACGTTTTACAAAATATTATTAATATAGCAGTAGATTAATAACAATACAGTATTAGTACAGAGATAACGTCACAGAAAATATAATAAAACGAATAATCATGTTGCACAACTGTTACAGACGCAAAGATTGATACATTAATTATTAGAGATTATTATTATTATTATTATTATTATTATTATTACTATTATTATTATTATTATTATTATTATTATTATTATTATTACTAGAAAACTTGATACAGTTCTTGAATTATCGTGATTGTGTTCTCCGTTTATAATAATTACATTTACATCCAATAACATCTATCAGATGTGGCAAAAAAAAATCACTCCTAGGTGGAAAAAGAAAAAAAAAACATTTACCTACAACATTTATATTACATTTTAAAGCAAGTTTTGTAGTTGTACTATGAAGAGGTTAGTTAAACACTGCAAAGTTTTGAAATGATAAACATCTATGATGTTACTACACAGTTCATCACTGTAACAAGAATGAATGCCTAACGCTCGGCTTATACCGTTCGAGGATTTATCGCTCGTGACAATTTTACCCATCATGCAAGTGCGCTACCTATCGGATTATGCTATGAACTACTTGGCGCTCGAGCGAAAACGTCCGATACAGACTTCGAGGGATATGAAATTACGCTTCGCTAAGCTTCGTTTTATAGCGTTATTAACATTCATCGGAACCGGAACCTTTAACTTTGGCGTGAGTTTACGTCAGTGGCGCACTGTATCGGTTGCCAGCCGCTAGTTCAGAGCGCTTTCGATGTACTCGGCCTTCCCAAGCAATCTCGTAGCTTACGTAAATGTCAAACTTGCATTATTTTTACTGGAAGTTAAAACAATCAGCGTACGGCTGACCTTAGAGACCCCCGGAGGCCAAACAAAACAAGCAAGCCGCCACCTGCGCTGCAAATCCGGAAGTTTGGAAGCGAAGTCAACGCTCCCGCCTCGGAACAGCACTGCCCTATTCACAACCCGAAGAACTGCCCACAGTTATTTCTGGCCGCTTTTCGTTTATTATTTGGGATCTCCGAGCAGTGACAGACAGGCCCCGCGGATGAGTGAGTGCACGTTTGTTTACTGACGACCACACATCTGAATCGGGCCCGTTGCCGCTTGCAAAATAGGGTTGCCAGATGGCCTGAAGAATGAGAGGGAGTTCAGATGTCCTTAACATGAGAAAAAGTCCCTTCTTTTGCTATCATAATCGCCATGATTGTAATCATTATTACTATGATGACAATTTCATGCTAAAATTTCTCAGCCAATCACTAAGCTTACTGATGCTCAATTGACCAATGGCAATCGAACTACATTGATAATCCTATGTTTCTCAGCCAATGAATGAGCTCATTGAAGCTAGACTGACCAATGAGACTGGAATTACAGTAATAGTTGAAAGCATGCTGCTCAAAATTAATAAGTGATAGTATTTTTTTTCCTCTTACGTTCATTTGTTTTATTTGCATCGTCTCTGTTTCTATGTAACAACAATAAAACGAATACGTCAGATTAGCAGTCTTATCATGCAACAAAAATAATATTAATTACAATAATTGCACAATTAATTATTATTTGTAAGTAAAATAGTTTACAACAAAATTAAATATGTTCAAAATTATAGATAAAAAAGATAAAAAGACTTCAAAATCAAGTGTTGTTATAACTTCAAATGTTCATTTGTTTTTATTTCAAGGGAACTTTTATTCCTATCATCTCTGCTTCGAGTCGACCTGGTTGGCAAGTTGGTATAGCGCTGGCCTTCTATGCCCAAGGTTGCGGGTTCGATCCCGGGCCAGGTCGATGGCATTTAAGTGTGCTTAAATGCGACAGGCTCATGTCAGTAGATTTACTGGCATGTAAAAGAACTCCTGCGGGACAAAATTCCGGCACATCCGGCGACGCTGATATAACCTCTGCAGTTGCGATAGTCGTTAAATAAAACATAACATCCCTGCTTCGATTCGACTGTTTTTCTCAATTTGATTGTTATAACGTCGATCATTTAGTTGTTCACAATTACAGTTGTTCGCATTGGGATTATCTTGCCGAATACAATTGAAGGGTACACAGGAAAAACGATCAAGGTCCATCAAAAATCGAAATTGAGTTAATAATGCTATCTTATAGTGGAAAGAAAGTACTATCATGTGGTCTAGCTAGTAATAAGAAATAATCGTTCTTGACATTCCACTACGTCAATTTCTATTAAATACACACATAACAAAGTATTAAGTGCTTAAACTTTAAAATTCGTTTTTCTCGAAACTTTCTAAAATGGACTTTAATCGTTATTTCCGTGTACCCTTCAATTCGTAATAACCAGGGAACGGATTTATATGGACTAAAAATATATGAAATATGTAAATATATATGTAGTTATTTTTACCAAAATATGGAATTAAATATGGATTTTTACCAAAATATGGAATTAAATATGGACTTAAAATTATAAAAAAATGACTATGTACGTTAAATATTGGTACATTTTAATCAAACTAAACAAAAAATATAATGGACGTACCTTATCTTCCAATGTAGTTTCAACAAAACACAATTTTTATTGTCTGTTACCATAACAATAGGTTACAAACATTTCTTTCAAGTGCTGAAAAGTGAATCTTCTTCTATTGTCTCTGAGGATAGATTTATACTGACTAAAAGAGCGTTCGACGTCACAAGAAGTAACTGGTACATAATTCAATTTCACAATGTCTGCTGGGGATAAGTCCAAGTTAATCTTCACTGTTGATTCACCACTCATCACAGCAACAACCTTTTGTAGTTCTTCATATCCAGGGTTTTTTGAAAGTACAGTGTCCACCTTAGCTCTTACTGCATCTGCAACTTTACCTCTACCACGATTCAGTTGTTCCACAGTACTATTTATAATTTCAAAACTTTCAGATAGTGAAAGGTGCCTATTTTGGAGACTTTTGAGCGTTTTTATGATGCATGAAAATGTATGCTGAATGTGTGTGAGCTAAGTCATTCTTCACACTTATGTCACAGGTAACTGTTTTCGCAGTATCAATTGAGACTGCATCTTCAGAGTCCAATGCAAGGAGAACATTGTTAATAGAGTCTATATGTTCGGCATAATATTCAACTGCTTCTAGCCATGTACCCCATCTAGTTAAAATTGGCTTTGGTGGCAATGGAATTTCAGGGTACATTTCTTTCAACACGTTAACTCTACTGGGAGCTTTGAGAAATACTTTTTTCACTGATGAAATCAACAAATCTACTTTAGGGAAATTGTCTCTGACCACTTCTGCCACACGATGAAATGCATGCGCCACACAAGTAAAATGAGTCAATTTAGGATATACAACAGATAATGCTTGTCCAGCTTTGACCATATAAGGGGCAGCATCGCTAATAAAGAATAACACATTATCGTACATAATACCCTTTGGCCACAGGATACCCATAGCTTCGTTGAACAGTTTAACTATAGTTTTGTTATTGCACTTTTCTAGAACATCACAATGTAAAAGAATTCGTTCAGAATATTGTTCACTTAACAAACCGATAACTACATTACCAACAAGTCTACCTTCTTTGTCGGGAGTCTCATCAATGGAAACCCAAATTGAACTATCTTTAATTTCATCTCTTATCTTCTGTATTGTCTCATCGTAGATGGATGGAGCATACGTCTTCCTAAGTGTTGACTCATCCGGGATTGTATGTTGAGTATATTTTTCAAGGAATTCCCTGAAGACCTTATTCTTTAGTTTGTAGAGAGGAATATCAGCAGAGATGAGAGAACGGCACAGGTCGATGTTAAACTCAGATCTTACATTCGATGTTGTTGGTTGTGTTAAAAACAATTGTCTCTGCTTGGAATTTAGTTGTTTGTTGGCCTGATGTTTACTAGTTGTAATGTGTTGTTGCACCAGGAACTTTTGTGTAGATGATACTGCACACTGACACAAATTACAAAATAATATTTTATTGTCAGTTGATAAACCATCTTCTTTAAATTCTGAAATGTAACTTGTTAGTTTTGATTTTAAATTGACTGAATGACGTACTTTTGGCATATTTACCGTCTTTATGGTATGATTTACAAAACTGAACCTATGTGTACTCTGACTGGCATTTAACTGTTGAGCTGCACAACTGAAGTCTGTTAAAAATTTTAAATTAAATTAATACAGTTTTGTAACTTACTTTCCCATTGTTGATAGGACTGCTAATTTTCAAATAACTCTGATGTTAAAGGGATTACTGAACATGTGTTTAAATCTCTATTGTTGAAATGTATTTTTAAAAGTTAATGGAATTTTGTTTTGTTTTATTGTTAAACCTAATATAATATGGACTGTTTTATATGAAATATGGAAAATATATGGAAATTAACGAAAATATGTACTAAACTCTAAAATATGGAAAAATATGGAAAATAAAAGTAGGATTTTTCAACCCTACACATTGTGAAACATAAAGATAATGCAAAATATAAATTATATTAGCTTTATAAGTAAATATGTATTTACATATAAATCCTTTCCCTGGTAATAACATTTATACTCAGGTAATTTAATTTCGTTTTATAATCAGGAACATATTGCTGAAGTGATTCATATGATACAGAATGAGAGTGAGAGTGAAACTGAAGAAGTAGCTGGTCTGTCAGAAGAAGAAGAAGAAGAAGAAGAAGAAGAAGAAGAAGAAGAAGAAGAAGAAGAGACTGTAATAGAAGAAATAATTTACAATTCATTTTAATATATCAATATGCCTGGTAAATTATTAATAAGTATTTAATGAATTTCAATCTTAAGGCATATAAACTTGCAAATGTTTATTTGCTATTTAATAACAATATATGAACGTTTTCGCCGTCTAGGGAATCTTCAGATATAACAAAACATATTATCTGGACCTATAATAGTATATTATGCAAATAACAAGGAAAATAGAGAACAATATATCTGATACATGAAATTCATGAGCTTTATGTAGATATAACATGATACAGGATGAATATTGAGATAATCTTTGAATTTGAACTTAGACTGGACGAATGTTTTATTTTATACATATAGCTCATGTTACAATTAATATACAATGTTTAAAATTTGTCAATGATGTTAATTTTAAAATTTACAATGATGATAATAAAATATTTGAAGTAATCATGGCTAAAAGTTGTCGTAAGTTACAAGATAGTATGCATAGTTAATGTTCGTGTGTTTTGTAATTATTTCGCTTAGAGAGGCCGTTGGCATTTGAATGAATGTTGTTTGACGTTGATGACTACTTTACAATTGATATACAGTGATTAATTTAGTCAATGTTAAAATTTAAATTTTTATTTTATTTTATTTTATTTTTTTATTTTATAATAAAGATAATTATTATCTTCATTATAGAATTTAAATTTTAACATTGACTAAATTAATCACTGTATATCAATTGTAAAGTAGTCATCAACGTCAAACAACATTCATTCAAATGCCAACGGCCTCTCTAAGCGAAATAATTACAAAACACAAGAACATTAACTACGCATACTATCTTGTAACTTACGACGACTTTTAGCCATGATTACTTTAAATATTTTATTATCATCATTGTAAATTTTAAAATTAACATCACTGACAAATTTTAAACATTGTATATTATTGTAACATGAGCTATATGTATAAAATAACACATTCGTCCAGTCTAAGTTCAAATTCAAAGATTATCTCAATATTCATCCTGTATCATGTTATATCTACATAAAGCTCATGAATTTCATGTATCACATATATTGTTCTCTATTTTCCTTGTTATTTGCATAATATACTATTATAGGTCCAGATAATATGTTTTGTTATATCTGAAGATGCCCTAGACGGCGAAAACGTTCATATATTGTTATTAAATAGCAAATAAACATTTGCAAGTTTATATGCCTTAAGATTGAAATTCATTAAATACTTATTGTAATAGAAGAGTTTGAAGAAGTAGCAGATGAAATAGAAAATAGTGATTCTGATGATGATGTTGATGAAGATGAAAATGATGATATGCAGATTGATGAAAATTATACGAGTAAAAATGAAATGTCTTGGTCTACAAATTCGGGACTTCACTGTAATAAGATATCAAGAATGCTACTGATTGAAAGTTTAATATTTTCTCCAATGTCTGATGACAGCGTTAATGTAAATACAGGGTGGAAGGAGACCGAAGCACAAAAATTTGAGAGGTGATTCTACATGTTAAATATAACAAAACTCGTATTACACTTTCCCTTCGATGAAGCACCGTTAAGCAGGAAAAAAAAATAGTCTTTGCCCGATGTTTGCAGCGCTCTATTGCGGTAATGGCCCTAGAGAAATGGCTGATTGCTATACAAGCAGACAGGTAAAAATAATCTGAATAGTTAGTGCCTTGAGTTTTTTTAGGAAATTAAACCGTTTACCCATGAATTTAAATTGAATAATTGCAAAAATCATTAAAATAAATCTTGCAGCGTAGCGCACTGCCACTTGTCTCCGACTAAGTACAACAGAGGGGGAGGGAATAGTAATATACGTTACAAGAGCGGTATGTTGACGTTTTCATGTTCGAGGAAAAGATTGAAAAAGCGAAACGTAGATGAGATTTTTTAATTTCCGAGAACATGAAAACAAACATACCGCTCGTGTGTCGTACATTATTTTGTGCGAAGATCGTTTATTACATACCAGAAAGACGAATTTTTAATTAGTTGCAATGAAATCTCCATGTTGGTTTCTGTTTAATGACGGCAACTTCGGAAAACCAAAATATCTTTCTTCAACATTGTTGCTATAAAATGTTTTCTGTGTTTACTATACTCCAGCAGGCCGTGATATACGTCTGTCTTTTTTCCCCCCAGTCTATAAATGCGGACTTAAAACAAACGGTAGGCTAAGGTTATGTAATGATTTATTTTTCATTTTAAATTTTAACAATATTATTTATATAACATATTGCAATAATAACATCGACATCTGGAATCTTGTTGATTTTTTCACGGCTTCCTTAATGTTGCTTGTATCAGGAATGTAATAAGTTTCGTGGAGTAGTAGACTTTACTTAATTTTTGCAAATATTTAAAAACAATAATTAACATTGCAATTTAGGTGAAATTGCAGTGGTAAGTTTCCAATTTATAATTATTACTATGTTAAACGTCTCTAAAAATAATATGTTAAAAGCCTAAAGCAGTAAAACGAATGTCGCGCTTAAGCGGTAAGAAGAGGGAAATTGTTATGTGTGTTACGTTGGGAATACTGAATGTGGTATTTCACACTTACCGCGTATTGGTTCTGTGCGGAAAACAAGCAAATACGCACGATCTCGCACAAAGGTAAGAGAGGGATGGCCATGCTTGCTAGAGTTATTGCAGTAGCCGTGATGTTGCCAAATGTTTCATAGAGACATAACGATTTCCTCTAAAATTGTAAATGTTAGGAAAAAAACTTATTTAGATTTTTCAAACCTCTCCTCATGATCTATTACCAGTTTCATTTTGGTTCAGTGGTTACCTTCCAATCTGTATATTGAATGAAAGTGGCGACATAGAGCATACCTGACCTACTCCGCAAGTGATAGGTTTTTACTTTGTGTATTCTGATTCAATATTAATTGGAATTACATTTTCTTTGCTTAAATTATTGTAAATTTCGATTGTTTTTGATTTGAGGTTTCATCAGCCAAAATTTCAAACAAATTTTCCTACTGTAGCGATCTAATGCTTTTATTTAATCCACAAATCAATTTTAGGTGTACGAAAATTTCTTTTGTCCGATGAGGAATTGAGAATTTTATCTTCACTCTGGGTGGATAATAAATTATTTCATTTCCGTAACTGTGCTCAAGGGTACGCCAAGAAAGTCCATAACAAACAAGAACATAACTGGTATCCTACAAACATCTGATTAATAGAAATGCGTAAAAGTGTAAGAGAAAGTTTGTGTCTTATCCATGGCACACAATATTTATACACGTTACTGAGTTCCTCACTATTGAGTTGTGCCATTCTGAGAGAACATATTTGTTTGTCTGACACGCAGTAATATAAAGCTGTATATTAATTACAACGTTATTTGACCCATGTTCAGTTGATTGCTTTCAGTTCTTTACTGTGACTGAAATAGACCGAAACTTCCACAGCCTGTTTGGGTGTACGGAGCACCAAAATGTTTACTGACTTCATTCCTCATGAACTTTTGATTAGCTACTAGATCTATTTTAAACCGATCGTAAAAGCACAGCATGTGCGGATTGTTTATCTGAGAGCCAGGAACAATATTGTATACAGATAATAGGGAAGAAACAGGGACGTACACAAGAGGGGGGTACCGGGTTTGAACCCTCCCATTGAACTAAAAAAAAAAACATATTTAGATTTGATTATTTGTATCTATAATTGTTTTCCCTTCTTTAATTTTTCACTGTCAGAGTAACAAAATCTATATCGACATAAGGCATGGTCCTCCTACCAATGTCTAACCTAGAAAATAAATAATTGTCGCAAAAACGTACAAATGTATGTATGTATGTGTATGTGTATTTATTCACACTGCAATGGGTATATACCCGGTGGCAGTGGGTACCTAATTACACTCAATAATGACAACGATAAACTTATTAATTAAAATACAATTAATAATAATACTAATAATTAATACTAACAATAATCAATAATAATAATAATTATAATAATAATAATAATAATAATAATAATAATAATAATAATAATAATAATAATAATAATAATATCAACTTCTTGTCTATGCGGATGACGTGAATATGTTAGGAGAAAATCCACAAACGATTAGGGAAAACACGGGAATTTTACTGGAAGCAAGTAAAGCAATCGGTTTGGAAGTAAATCCCGAAAAGACAAAGTATATGATTATGTCTCGTGACCAGAATATTGTATGAAATGGAAATATAAAAATTGGAGATTTATCCTTCGAAGGGGTGGAAAAATTCAAATATCTTGGAGCAACAGTAACAAATATAAATGACACTCGGGAGGAAATTAAACGCAGAATAAATATGGGAAATGCCTGTTATTATTCGGTCGAGAAGCTTTTATCATCTAGTCTGCTATCAAAAAATCTGAAAGTTAGAATTTATGAAACAGTTATATTACCGGTTGTTCTGTATGGTTGTTAAACTTGGACACTCACTCTGAGAGAGGAACATAGGTTAAGGGTGTTTGAGAATAAGGTGCTTAGGAAAATATTTGGGGCTAAGCGGGATGAAGTTACAGGAGAATGGAGAAAGTTACACAACGCAGAACTGCACGCATTGTATTCTTCACCTGACATAATTAGGAACATAAAATCCAGACGTTTGAGATGGGCAGGGCATGTAGCACGTATGGGCGAATCCAGAAAGGCATATAGAATGTTAGTTGGGAGACCGGAGGGAAAAAGATCTTTGGGGAGGCCGAGACGTAGATGGGAAGATAATATTAAAATGGATTTGAGGGAGGTGGGATATGATGATAGAGACTGGATTAATCTTGCACAGGATAGGGACCGATGGCGGGCTTATGTGAGGGCGGCAATGAACCTTCGGGTTCCTTAAAAGCCATTTGTAAGTAATAATAATAATAATAATAATAATAATAATAATAATAATAATAATAACAAGGAATATCCTAAATTAAATGAAGCACGATCACTTAAAATAACATTTAAAATAAATCTAATTTGTATCTTACGAACTAAAACCCACGAGTATTGTATGTTCATATCTGCAAAAGTACCTTTCAACACTACACTCATTTCATGTCAACTCACTCACTGCACTGGAACTACGACACATTTCACTGATTCTATCCTGATTTCACTAACACTTCAAAAACATTTCACTGTTCAAATACTTTTCACTGCCACTATAAACTATAAAGCTTCACTGACAGGAACACGTTTCACTTACACAACACACTTCACTGACACAACATAATTCTTCACTGATACAACACTTCAATAACAAAATATAATTTACACTCTTTAAATACTGTGTATAATTACCGTCTATTAGTAAAGTCCTTAAGCCTGTTTTGAAATACTAAGCCTATTTTTTAAATACAAAAATATTTTACCTGGGATCGAATACGAGACGTTTCGGTTATACAGTGGAACCGACATGCTACTACATGAGCTACCGAGACAAAATTATATTTGTGAAAATTGCGGAATGCTTGTGCAATATTATAAATAATTGTGCGGAAAGATAAAATTAATAAAGTATGCAGTAACAAAAAGTTATGTAATTTGTTTCTTGGAATTTTATTACTTCCAATCCATCTTATCACACTCTAGATATGCTTATGTAAGTAAATCATTAGACGTAGGTATGTTTAGAATCAATTACTGCTAATCTTACAACACATTAAAATACGTTATTTTATGGGCACTCTAAATATTGAATGGAACCCGGGCCACCTGGTTTCGCGGCTAGACGCGCTAACCGTTACTCCACAGGTGTGGACTATGCAATGGAGGGGGGAAAACAAACTAGCCACACTATTCCATTATCTCCCGACTTAGCTGCTTCATGAGTGATCCCTTAAACAACAAATCATATTATTTTACTGTCTTTTTTTTGCGGATTTTCTTTTCTTTTCAAGAGCCTGAAACATCTTAGTGCCTAACAATCGCTCTCCATTGATAACAATAACAACTCACTATAACATATTACTACGAATCGCTAGAGAATAGCTGTTATCGATAGTTCTTCGGTTTTTTTTTTGCAAGACACAGTCCATGTTCCTTGCTTCTTCCATATTCAATTCAATTCAATTCAATTCAATTCAATTCAATTCAATTCAATTCAATTCAATTCAATTCAATTCAATTCAATTCAATCCAATTCAATTTATTAAGCCATTAAACATACAGAGATAGGCTTCGTCACAAAAAAAACACGGATTTGAAAAGACATACAATTGAAAACAATAAAGTTTAATTAGAATGAAAACAGAAAACATTTTGAAAATAAAAAATTAATGAAAACACTTCACTCTTAATGTAATATTTATAAATAAATGTAAATAACTTTATTTATTAAAAACAATTTCGTATGAATTTATGTTAAGAAACTTATCTACAGAGTAGAAAGTATTAATTAAAAGCCAATTATAAAATCTAGCTTTGAAACTATTGGTTGGTAACTTATAATATTGACTCGGAAGCTTATTATATAATTTCATCCCCGTGACAGAAAAAGTTGTACTAGTTTTATGTAATCTACAGTATGGAATATTAATTTGTTCACTATTTCTAATTTCATGATCATGTATATTGGCTATTAATGAGTAATTGTCTATATTTTGTCGAGTGCAAAGGACTAGGTAGTATATATATAAATTTATGGCAGTTAATATCTGTGATTGTTTGAAAAGAGGTCGACAATGTTCAAGATAGTTTGATTGATATAGAATTCTAATGGCTTTCTTTTGCAAAATCAAGACACTCTCAATTTTGCTACCATTTCCCCAAAAAATTAAGGCATACCTAATTATCGACTGAAAGAACGAAAAGTAGGCACATCTTAAATAATTTTGAGAAACGCAAGTCACTAATTTCTTTAATAAATAAGTAACTCTTGATAATTTTGTGCATATATATTCGATATGTTTTTCCCATGTTAAACTGGAGTCAATAAAAAGTCCTATGCATCAGTTTCCCATTCATAACAATTCTGTACGTACGACACCGTATTCGTGGCATTCTCATCTATCAACTGCCGGAAACAAATGTCTTTCTCTTCTAATGATCTGACAAACTTGTTTACGCCATGTCGTTTTCTGATCCATTGTTATACAGGGAGAAATTCTTATTTATCTTTTTTTGAAATACGGAACTTACTGTTATAAACAGTCATCTCTTCTTGACTGACAAGGTCTAAACTTTAGTGTCTATGACATTCTGTTTCCATTCCTCGGAAACTTCCGGCTGATCTTTCTTCTCTATCTAGTATATCTGTAAAGAGCTATTTAGGAAATTACATTGGGTAACTTGCTAATCTTATTCCTGGAAATTATTTTAAGTAAAGAAGCTCCTACAAAGGTGCATGTGATTCCAAATAGCCACGCAATTTAAGAATTTCAACACTGTGAATCAATCTTGAGTGTGTCTGTGCATACACAAGATTGGGTATAAGTGTGCTCTGTGACCCGTTCATTGGCTCATCTAGATTGAAACCAGTTCAATCCAATCTAACTTGAACCTATCCAATCCACTTTAATCCAATATCATCCAACCAATGGAATCTATTTCAAACCTAACCCATCCTACCTAATCAAATACATCTCAAACTAAAAGCAAACTCTACAAAATTTAATCCAACCTAAATCAATGTAATACCATCCAACTCAATTCAATTCATTTAAAACCTATCTTATCCAATTCAATCCAACCCAACGCAACTAATTCCATTCGATCTAAACTTAAACAATCCACCTTAATCCAATTCAATCCAACATAATTCAATAGTTTTGTACAATTTTCAGTCTATCACTTATCTAAGTGTGAAAGCAGAAATAAATTCTGTTACATCAATTAAAATATTATATGATGTATCACGAATATTTTAGACTTTTCGTATAAGTCATCTTCACAAAATCAAATACATAAAGCAAAGTCTGAATAGAAGGAAATCTTAATCTGGGAAAGAAACTTAACCAAAATAAAGTCATTCACATTAAGGCTGATAAATCCGGTTCCATTGTCCTAATGAAAAAAGAAGATTACATCAATAAAACTTTAGAATTCATCACTAAACAATATCAAAAACAAATGAAGCAGGCTATAAAATCAGCAATTGATCTTATCCCATCATCTAAATATCATAGATATATTAACCAAAACCCTAGCATTCCTACTTCGAAGAAAAAAAAAACTTATATGAAAAGTCGAAAATATTCGTGATACATAATATAATATTTTAATTGATGTAACAGAATTTATTTCTGCTTTCACACTTAGATAAGTGATAGACTGAAAATTGTACAAAACTATTTTATATTACAATTTGAACTTATCTGAATTTTCAACATGACATTTAAATCAACATAATTCAATTTAATTTCAACCATCCCGTTTGATTCCACCCAACCATAAATTAAAATGACCCAAGTCAATCCAATTAAATCTAAACTCAAACCAATCCACTACACTCCTATTCCAACCCAATCTAATTTATTTCAAGCCTTCCCACCCTATCTAATCCAACCTAACACTGACCGCAACCAACCCAAGTCAATCCAATGCTATTTAAATCTAATCAATCCATTTTACTCCAATTCCTACAAATCCAATTTACTTCAAGCCTTCTCATCCTATCTAATTCCACCCAACCAATAATGTATTTCCACCTCAACCCACCTGAAACCAATACAATCCAATCTAAAAATAATTAATCAATCCATTTCAATTCCATTCCAACTCAATTCAATGTATTTCAAGCCTATTCTGTCCAATCCAAAACAATCCTAACTGAAACCAACCGAAATAAATTCAAACCAATCTAAATTTAAACAACCCACTTTAATCCAATTTTTTCCAATAGGAGTATTCAATACACCTTCATTCATCTATGTAACACCAATGAAGAAATTAATAGGGAACATCTTAAAAGACGTGCAGTTGGAGTGCAAGAAGACTAGTGGCTTCGTTGTCAAACGTCTAGGCCAGGGTCGGGCATGAGAGCGGCTCCATTTAGTCGGCCAGAGCTGCTCTCGCTCCGCAAGGCACTTCAATTCCAAGCCGGAGCAGAACGCTCACGCAGTGGCGGACTCGCATTACAGCTACCTTCCCTGCGTTAATGTAACAAGAGCCACGGTTGTTCTAGTCATTCAGTCTGTCCGTACATAATAGTTGATAAGGATATTACATCATCCATTGTACATTACAGACTTTATAACACTCTTATTAATTTAATGAAATAAACTTCGCTCTATGCACACACAAATTATTAGGCTTATTTACATAACCCATACGCACATACTGCAATCTCCTCACCAGGGTTCTACGAGACAGGCGTATGGCTTCCACTTCCCCTACTTGCTGTGGACAGAGTTCATCTGCCAATATAATTGAACATCGCTTGATGAATTCACCTTCGTTGAATGTTTTCAATTCCCTTGCAATTTCGTGGCAAATTTTTTGTAGCTAATTCTCATAGCCGATTCACTAAGTGCATTATTGTCATCCTGTTAATACATGATATAAAATAATGTAATATGATATGATATGATATATGATTTTTTATTTTAGTAGGTTATTTTACGACGCTTTATCAATAGCTTAGGTTATTTAGCGTCTGAATGAGATGAAGGTGATAATGCCGGTGAAATGAGTCCGGGTCCAACATCGAAAGTTACCCAGCATTTGCTCATATTGGGTTGAGGGAAAACCCCTGAAAAACCTCAACCAGGTAACTTGCCCCGACCGGGAATCGAACCCGGGCCACCTGGTTTCGCGGCCAGACGCACTGACCGTTACTCCACAGGTGTGGACGATATAATATAATATAATATAATATAATATAATATAATATAATATAATATAATATAATATAATATAATATAATATATGATATATTCTGAACTGTAATATATTAATTTGTATTAATTTATGGCGTTCATTACCAACATATTTGTCATATTCAGTAGTATGTTGTAAAGAATAATGTCATTGGATATTGAACTTCTTAATCAGTTGGAGTGTTTTATGAAAAATTAAACACTTTGCTAATCCACTGCTCTCTACCAAAAAGAACTCCTCCTCCCATGATACATTAAAAGCATTGGGAGTAGCGGGCCGCTTTAGTGTATAAGCGGAAGCTCCGTCTCCAAAGTTCGATCATACTGCAGAGTCACCACTGCACCGACACTGAATGACGTACAGTATGCATACGTCACAGCTCTCGCTAGACCCGCTCTTTAAAGCACATAGCGCTCATTTCTCAGAATCACGTAATGTGCCCAGCCCTGGTCTAGGTATTGCACAGACACACATTAATTATTTTTTCTTTAATAAAAAGAGGTCTACAGTTTGCTGAATACGATGAGTTTGTAAAGTTTCTAATAGCTTTTTTTTAACAAAAAATAATCATCAATATGTTTACTGTCTCCTAAAGGATTATTCTCAATCCAGGATGTGTACGGAGTAGAAGTAAAGAGCTATATAGGACTGTCTCCTTAAATTAAATTTTATGAACATAATTCCTCAAATGGACTCCAGACATGCACGGCTTCTCTGTTTATTCCACTGAGAATTGCCGAGAGAGAAAAGCAGGACAATTTCTGATTTTCTACAAGGCCTGGCAGGACACAAGACATGCACCTAAAATCCAGGACATGTTCGGGCGAAATCCGAACACCCTCTGCTAGTCTCCCGCCCACTTCAAAATGAGGGCCACATTACTTACTTTAATCTTGGCTTCCAGTAGCGACAGAATGTCAAGATAATAAGTTGCGCGTCTAATTTTGCTCAATGCGAACCTTAAATCTGCGGAACCTTGGGGCGTAACACGCAACTTCCGACGAGGTGAAACATTTCTCTCATCCTGGCGTCGGTCAGAGGCCTCGAAAATTGCAGAAACAATCATCAGCTTGCCAGATGCAAATATTTATACATTTCGTAGCTGTGACGTCAGTGAGAAGCATGAGAAAGTGTTTTGCAGCGTTGTCTCGGTTAAGTCTGGTAGTAAAAATAGATCTCGGAGACTCGGCTTCCAAACCAGTTGTGACACGTAAACGTCATCAATGTCAATGCATCATGCGTTCTAAATATACTCCATTGCGGCCCGCTATCTGATGTTCACGGCCCAACGAGGCTGCAGACCAGGCGAGACACTCCACGGCCCATTAGATCTGCCCTCTAAGCCATCTTCATATCACATACGTAGCTGCACAATGACGGCAATATAACATGGGAAGTAATACAATTTTTACTTTCTAATTTTTTTTAAGTATAAGATAGAGTGATGCCGCAAAATATGTATTTCAAGATTTCCGACAAAATACACGTTTTCGGCATCAGATATCGTTACCTCAGAACAATAGTGGGATATCTTGCAAAAGTCATATTTTAAATAATGAGGATAAAGATTGCTATTGAACATCGAGTGCAATGTGTAAACAAACTTTTGATTTAATATGAAGCTAAAACAATAAGAAACTTTGTTTTGCAAGATATCTCACTGTTAAATTACATAAGTTGGGTCAGATACAACAGTGTTCATGAGTGAGATAGTTATATACAATAAAAGTAATTTAATACAGTTATATGAACACTTTTTAATGATTGAATAAAATTCATAAAATCGGTTAAAAACCAGACATGTTTCGGAGGAATGCTCCTCCATCTTCAATCTTCCTTAAGCTACGTTACGCGGTCGAACATCTGTACCAGCGTCGTGGTACTACCACTGAAGATGGAGGAGCATTCCTCCGAAACATGTCTCGTTTTTAACCGATTTTAATAATTTTATTCAATCATTAAAAAGTGTTCAATAACTGTATTAAATTACTTTTATTGTATATAACTATATCTCACTCTTGTTCTGAGGTAACGATATTTTAAAATCGTAGTCAACACAACTCTTTTGCCATTCGTACATTAAGGGGTTAGATACACCTTACAGCAGTAAATTTTTGGAAATATTCAACTTTTTTTCCTCCATTACTGTATCTTGTATAATAATGAAAATTAGTATGTGTAAAATACTGTCCTTCTGCTATATGAAAAAAATATATTTACTTACTTACTTACTGGCTTTTAAGGAACCCGGAGGTTCATTGCCGCCCTCACATAAGCCCGCCATTGATCCCTATCCTGAGCAAGATTAATCCAGTTTCTACCATCATATCCCACCTCCCTCCATTTTAATATTATCATCCCATCTACGTCTCGGCCTCCCCAAAGGTCTTTTTCCTGCCGGCCTCCCAACTAACACTCTATATGCATTTCTGGATTCGCCCATACGTGCTACATGCCCTGCCCATCTCAAACGTCTGGATTTTATGTTCCTAATTATGTCAGGTGAAGAATACAATGCGTACAGCTCTGCGTTGTGTAACTTTCTCCATTCTCCTGTAACTTCATCCCTCTTAGCCCCAAATATTTTCCTAAGAACCTTATTCTCAAACACCCTTAATCTCTGTTCCTCTCTCAAAGTGAGAGTCCAAGTTTCACAACCATATAGAACAACCGGTAATATAACTGTTTTATAAATTCTAACTTTCAGATTTTTTGACAGCAGACTAGGTGACAAAAGCTTCTCAACCGAATAATAACACGCATATCCCATATTTATTCTGCGTTTAATTTCCTCCCGAGGGTCATTTATATTTGTTACTGTTGCTCCAAGATATTTGAATTTTTCCACCTCTTCGAAGAATAAATCTCCAATTTTTATATTTCCATTTCGTACAATATTCCGGTCACGAGACATAATCATATTTTAAATAATGAGGATAAAAATGGCTATTGAACATCGAGTGCAATGTGTAATAGTAATATGCGTTACAAGAGCGGTATGTTGACGTTTTCATGTTCGAGGAAAAGATTGAAAAAGCGGAACGTAGTTGAGCTTTTTTAATTTCCGAGAACATGAAAACAAACATACCGCTCGTGTATCGTACATTATTTTGTTCGAAAAGCTTTTATTACATACCTGAAAGACGAATTTCTAATTAGTTGCAATGAAATCTCCATGTTGGTTTCTGTTTAATGACGCCAAATTCGGAAAACTAAAATATCTGTCTTCAACATTGTTGCTATAAAATGTTTTCTGTGTTTACTATACTCCAGCAGGCCGTGATATACGTCTGTCTTTTTTCCCCCCAGTCTATAAATGCGAACTTAAAACAAACGGTAAGGTTATGTAATGATTTAGTTATCATTTTAATATTTTAACAATGTTATTTATATAACATATTGCAGTAATAACATCGGCATCTGGAATCTTGTTGATTTTTTCACGGCTTCCTTAATGTTACTTGTATCAGGAATTCAATAAGTTTCGTGGAGTAGTGGACTTTACTTAATTTTTGCAAATATTTAAAAACAATAATTAACATTGCAATTTAGGTGAAATTGCAGTGGTAAGTTTATAATTTATAATTATTACTGTGTTAAACGTCTCTAAAAATAATATGTGAAAAGCCTAAAGCAGTAAAATGAATGTCGCGCTTAAGCGGTAAGAAGAGGGAAATTGTTATGTGTGTTACGTTGGGAATACTGAATGTGGTATTTCACATTTACCGCGTATTGGTTCTGTGCAGAAAACAAGCAAATACGCACGATCTCGCACAATAGTAATATGCGTTACAAGAGCGGTATGTTGAAGTTTTCATGTTCGAGGAAAAGTTTGAAAAAGCGAAACGTAGTTGAGCTTTTTTAATTTTAGAGAATTGAAAGAAAACATACCGCTTGAGTATCGTACATTATTTTGTGCGAAGGTCGTTTATTACATACCTGAAAGAGGAATTTCTAATTAGTTGCAATGAAATCTCCATCTTGGTTTCTGTTCAGTGACGGCAAATTTGCAAAACAAAAATATCTATCTTCAACATTGTTGCTTTAAAATGTTTCCTGTGTTTACTATACTTCAGCAGGCCGTGATATACGTCTGTCTTTTTTTTTCCCCCAGTCTATGATGAGTCTGGAATCTTGTTGATTTTTTCACGGCTTCCTTAATGTTACTTGCATCACGAATGCAGTAACTTTAGTGGAGTTGTAGAGTTTACTTAATTTTTGCAAATATTTAAAAATAATAATTAACATTGCAATTTAGGTGAAATTGCAGTGGTAAGTTTCCAATTTATAATTGTTACTATATCGAACGTCTCTAAAAATAATATGTTAAAAGCCTAAAGCAGTAAAATCAATATGTCACTTAAGCGGTAAGAAGAGGGAAATTGTTATGTGTGTTAGGTTGGGAATACTGAATGTGGAATTTTACACTTTCCGCGGATTGGTTTTGTGCGGAAACCAAGCAAATACGCACGATATCGCACGAACAAATTTTGATTTAATATGAAGCTAAAACAATAAGAAACTTGTTTACACATTGCAATCGATGTTCAATAGCAATTTTTATCCTCATTATTTAAAATATGATTTTTGCAAGATATCTCACTGTTGTTCTGAGGTAACGATATTTGAAAATCGTAGTCAGTACAACTCTTTTGCCATTCGTACATTAAAGGGTTAGGTACAGCTTACAGCAGTAACATTTTGGAGATATTGAACATTTTTTTCCTCCATTACTGTATCTTGTTCAATAATGAAAATTAGTATGTGTAAAATACTGTCCTTCTATATGAAAAAAATAGGGTAAACTAGGGTCTGTTGGACAGTCGGGTAAGTTGGACACTCTGTATTTTAACGTGTTACCACGCCACTTGTGGACACCACATTCTGCTAGAAGTCAATGACGGAAGTAGCCCCACTCGTGGCTACTTCCTTCATTGACGTCTAGCTGGATGTGGTGCCCACAAGTGGCGAGGTAACACGTTAAAGTACAGAGTGTCCAACATGCCCGACTGTCCAACAAACCCTAGTTTACGCTATATATATTTTTACGATTAGAAAAATATTTACATTTTTTTTTCAAAAGTGAGCTCACTGTGCAGTGATGAAGCGTTACCCAAATAACTCAACAGCTATCCAACATTCCGTGATGTCATTTTTTGTGAGTATTTATGCTTGTCATATCTACAATATGATGCAAGATCACTACTCTACCTTTGATAGATTGTGTGATAAAAATAAATTATTAAAAAATGGTCAATATCAGTATTTTCTTTTAATACAAAATTATAAAAAAAAATATTATTTATTAAGGACTGTAGATGAAAGAGCATGATATTGTAAACATGAGTTTCAGCAATAAAATAAAAGAGAGAGAACATGAAAAGTTTATGAGTTATGAGGGAAGCGCTTCATCACTGCACAGTAAACAGCCACCATATTGAATTTTGAAAGAAAAAATAGAAATATATTTTTTTAAATCGTAAAAATATATTTTTTTCATATAGCAGAAGGACAGTATTTTACACATACAAATTTCCAGTACTGTACAAGATACAGTAACCCCTTAAATTAATATTGGCTAATTCAGCATCAGTGAATCCTTTCAAATGTTGATGGGTGAGCTTTCTTCAAGGTCAATTACCTTAATTGACTGAGAAAGTAAGTTTCTGCTGGATTACTCGTGATAGAAAGACGTGCGTTTAGTCTAAACTCACAGGCGTTTCATAGTACGATTAATACATCAGACAGTAAAATACGCGACACTTTTACGGAGAAATTATTAGGGCAAGGGAAAAAGCAAATAGGGAGTTTTGAATTTTTCTTAAATAAATACCTAAATATTTGCACGTATGCCTGTAACATATGGCATTTAAAAATACACTTTTAATTTTAGAGCTATTTTACTTGTAGCAAACAATAATATAAGGAAATAAAATATTTCTATCTCAAATCTATTTCTTCATAAATTCAAACAATAAATATAAACGTCAGATTTTCTTTGTGTGTTTTTTTAACTGATTCATTCAATCATTCATTCAGTGTTCTGCCCAAGGCCAGGTCTTTCACTGCAAACTTAGCATTCTCCAATCTTTCCTATTTTTTGCCTTCCTCTCTGTCACCGCATATGAGCCATATTTCTTAATATCGTCTATCATCTGATATCTTCTTCTGCCCCGAACTCTTCTCCCGTTCACCATTCCTTTCAGTGCATCCTTCACTAGGCACTTTCTTCTCAGCAGTGATCCAACCAATTCCTTTCCCTCTTCCTGATTAGTTTCAGCAATAATCTTTTTTTCATCCACTCTGTCCAACACAAGTTCATTTCTTATTCTCTCTGTCCACTTCACACGTTATTATAATAAATTTAACAAATAAAACAGACAACTTACTATCGTCTCAAAAATGTGTTTCTAAGAGGAATTAACTGTTGTACAGAATGAACTAAGTAATGTCAGTAATTTAGAAGGTTATTCTTTGAGATATTTTAAACAAAAAAGTTTAATACAATTTTGCTCATTTTTTCTTCCTTTCCGAGATAAAAATTGTTTTGTATTAAATATTTCATAGCGTGTTTAGAGGAAGCCATTGATTTAATTCCCAACATGTTCATTCAATTTAAGGGAGCAATGTTTTATGACAATAAATTATTGAAAAATGTTAGTTTTGTCCTTTAAATGTGGAGAAATTTGAACCTAACAAATGTAACATTTTAAAACTCATTTTCAGAACGAAAAGTTACATTTATTCGGTTCAAATTTCCGCACACTTAAAGGCTAAAATTGACATTATTTCAATAATTTATTATCATAATACACTGCTGTCTTAAATTGACTGAGCATTTTGGGAATAAAATCAATGGCTTTCCCAAAACACGCTATGAAATATTTCATATGAAACATCTAGTTAACTAGTTTCAACTTTCGTTTCAGTCATCCTTAGAACTTGTGAAGTATTTGTTTCTTCCGGTTTCTTCAGTTGTATTGCTGGGGATGCGTTTGTGTATTTTAGTGTGGTGTGAAATAGGGTGCATGTTCTGAAATTTAGTTGTGCATTGAGAATGTGTTGTGGGTGTGTTTCTGTGTGTCTGTATATTTTGCACTGTTTTACTGTATTTAATTTCTTTTCTTTTTTTTTTTTTGGCTGAATGTGCAGGATTTCCATGTCTGTTTCTATGTTGCTGTAGCTGTGGTTGGCGCTTGTGATGTGTTCTGGCGTATGTGGTGTTATGCGATTTGGTTATAGCTGCGATGTGTTCTTTGTATCGTGTTTGAAATGATCTCCCAGTCTGTCCAATGTAGAAGTTGTTACAACTATTGCATGTGAAGAAACGGAAGAATCAAGAACCTCACTATTTCTGAGCATGACTAAAACAAAAGTCGCAACTAGTCAATTAGGTAATATGGCAGTTTGTTTTTCGTATAATACTAGAAAGTCGTTATTATAATTAACTGTAGGCCTATATTTTATGTGATACAAAGTGTTAAAAGTGTGTAATCAAGCTGTGTTATTATTATTATTATTATTATTATTATTATTATTATTGTTGTTGCTGCATGTGCTGCAGGACTCCTTCGCCCAGCATTCCCAGCAGCAGGCCGCCCTCGCCCAGAATCTGGTGGGCAAGATGAAGCAGTTGCAAGAGGCCAACATCAACATTAACATGGCCACCTGCGACGAGAACGAACCGTTGCATCAGAGCTCTAGTTCTCATCTCGGCCAGCAGATGGACGCTATCAATCTCGTTCAAGATTTGTCTACTCAGCTTCTGAATCTGGTTCGTATATGATTATTCACAGACCGATATAATAATTACAGCACCAACGAGTAGGCTCAAAAGATAACATTTGATACTTGCATTCGGGAGGACACGGGTTAAAATCACGTGGCTGGCCAATCTGACCGGAGTTTTTCATGGTTTCCCTCAGTCACAAGGGCAAATGCCGGATTGGAAATTTACATGCTGTGAGTCATCACCGCCTCAAGCATGAGGTGAGAAGAGGGGAAGAAAGACGAGGAGAGAAGTGAAGAGGAGAGAAGTGAAGAGGAGAGGAGAGGAGATGACAGGGAGGAGAGGAGAGGAGAGGAGAGGAGAGAAGAGACGAGACGAGAGGACAGAGGAATGGAGAGGAGAGTAGAGGGGAGGAGAGGAGAGGACAGAGGAATGGAGAGAACAGAAGAGGGGAGGAGAGGAGAGAACAGAGGAATGGAGAGAAGAGAAGAGGAGAGGAGACGAGAGGATAAAGGAATGGAGAGAAGAGAAGAGAGGAGAGGAGAGGAGAGGAGAGGAGAAGAGAAGAGAGGAGAGGAGAGGAGAGGAGAGGAGAAGAGAAGAGAAGAGAAGAGAAGAGAAGAGAAGAGAAGAGAAGTCAGGAGAGGAGAGGACAGAGGAATGGAGGGGAGAGGGGAGGAGAGGAGAGGAGAAGAGAGGAGGGGAGAGGAGAGGAGACGAGAGGACAGAGGAATGGAGAGGAGAGGAGAGGAGAAGAGAGAAGAGAAGAGGGGAGGAGAGGAGAGGACGGAGGAATGGAGAGAAGAGAAGAGAAGCAGTCAGGAGAGGAGAGGAGAGGAGAGGACAGAGGAATGGAGAGGAGAGGGGAGGGGAGGAGAGGAGAGAAGAGAAGAGGAGAGGAGAGGAGAGAAGAGGAGGGGAGAGGAGACGAGAGGAGACGAGAGGAGAGGAGAGGAAAGGAGAGGAGAGGAGAGGAGAGGAGAAGAGAGAAGAGAGAAGAGAAGAGTGGAGGAGAGGAGAGGACGGAGGAATGGAGAGAAGAGAAGAGAAGAGAAGAGAAGAGAAGCAGTCAGGAGAGGAGAGGAGAGGAGAGGACAAAGGAATGGAGAGGAGAGGGGAGGAGAGGAGAGGAGAGGAGAGGAGAGGAGAGGAGAGGAGAGGAGAGGAGAGGAGAGGAGAGGAGAGGAGAAGAGAGGACAGAGGAATGGACAGGAGAGGAGAGGAGAGATTTTAGGGAAAAAATAAAATAAATGAAATAAAAAACCAAGGAAAATAAATTTAAAGGCGAAAATAGTAAACCATATGGATGGTGTAGAACAAGAGATTCATATTTAAAAAGAAATGAACAAAATGAGATTTCACTTTGTCCGAACCTAAAAAGAATTTCCGAATCTTCTGCAAACATTTCATGTGTCCAAACCGGATACAAATTTTGCGAGAAGACATTTGAATACGCTCTTATGTCAAATATTTGTTTATTTGTTCGCCATCAATATATTAAAATTATTTTTTAGCTCTCCTATAAAATTGATATTTTGACATGCGGGAATGCTGTTCAACACCATCGATATGGGAGAGGAGTAGGAAATAAAGTAAATTAAAGGGGATGAAAAGAAATAAAGAACAAACGGATAAAATTAAATTCAAAAAGATAAGACAAGACAAAGAACGCTGGAAATATACAAAAATAGAAGGCAAGAATAGAATAAGAGACGATATAATAATGAAATTAAAGTAACTGAAAAGACAGAAATAGAAAGTAGAAAGAGGGAAAAAGAGGAGGTAAAATTAATGTTGTTGCTTAGTCAACTGCATTAAAGGAAATGATTAAGCAAGAAAGAAACGGAAAACTGAACTCAAGGAGAATAGGTAGAAATAAATGTGAGAAATGAATGAATAAAGAAATAGAGAGTAAACTAAATACCCTTCAAGTAAATTATTGCTGGACGATCAAGAAGGCTGATGCTAAGCTGCGTGGTGACTGTCAATGCTTGGAAGGAAACGTAACGCAAAATATAACCGAAAGTAGGTCTATATGGGCTATTCCATATGAAATCGATCAGTAAAAAACCTCGCATTTTTTTATACTCTAATTTTTTCCCTATTTATACAAGGTGCTGAGGAGAGTGCATTTTCAAAAATATACTATCGAAAGTAAAACGGTTTTCGTATTATTGAGCGACAAATTTAGCGTATTTTAGAAAAACAAGCCTCTTTCAGCGCTCAGAACTCTGGAACCATTTACTGCAGAACATTGAACGAGAGCTTATTTTGAAGCTGACATTTGGTAGGTTATGTTAAGAAGTAATCCTTATTTTTATTGTACACAGAGAGACAGATAATGTGATTTTACTTACTTTTAGGCTTTTTGACAATTTGTAAAAATGTAAAGAAATATTGAGAAAAAACCTTGCATTATTAAGAGGGATTCGGCATTGTTTGGTTAGTGGTACGGCAATAAGTTTCGAGGGTATTAAATAGATTATTTTCACACGCCTAGACTTGAAGATAAGCTAGCGTTGGACGTCATTTTACTCCTGTGTTTATGAAAACCTGTGATAAAGCTAGCACAGCCATGACTGCTAGACGACACATCACGTGTTTATGTCTCCTGGCCTTGCTTACCTCGGCTAGCTCCCGCCTCACAGTCAGCTGGTTAGTTCACGCGCGTACTATTTATTTTCTTTATTTGATATTTTCAATACTTTCTTATCAACGTGCCATCAGTAAAAATATGTGTTTATTTGTACTTTCAATGCGGAATCTAACTATATATTTTTAAAATATTTTTTCTTGGAAAAGGTGTCTTAATGAAGGAAAATCTAAATTTCTCCATTTCCATAAAAAGTAAGAAAATCTTTTTATATGTCAATATAAACTTTAATTTCTCAGCATCAAAATAAGCCATGATTTTGATCGTTGGGTGAAAGGATTTCGGAGCTACAACAGTTTAAAGTTGCTAATTTTATGAAAATACGGTAAAATTTAAATATTTTTAATTTAAACACTATGAAGTTCTGATGCCTCAAACTTTGCACAAAGCATTGTATCACAGTTGTCTACGTACAAAAAAAGTTTCATTGTATTTAGAAATTGTAAGGTCAATTTTCTCTATATTTCGGTCGATTTGAGATGGAATAGCTCGTATATGAAATTATTACTCAGTGTTAACAGATCACTGCAGTAGTCTGAAGACGAGAACTGGACACGTTAGCTCCAGAGCACCTGCCCGAGTGAAGTTAATTAAGAGCCATTTGGTAGCGCTCCCCCGTAGCAGTAGTGTAAGAACTCAAATAACAGGGGTCAGCATGTGCAGCTGAACAGCCTGACCCGGGGTCACGACCTCTGTCCTGGCGTCCAGCTGCCGCCACGAATTACTTTCAGGATTCCACATACTATGAACAAAGAGCTGCAGTAATATTGTCTCACATCCTCCAATTAGCTTGGAAGTCCAGCAAAATTTCATTGTTTACAAAAGGAATACGAATTTTTGTTATAATTTTATTTACCCTTATTCCACTTCCGCGTTAGGATTACAAAATACTACCAGAGAACTTAACCTTAACCTTAACGCCTTGTTTTCTGATCTGGTTCACGCGACAAAGAGAAAAGAAAATTGTTGCTGTTACATAGAGTTGTTATATAAAGAGTGACATCATATTACCACAGTCCAGTATATACAGTCACTCTACTAGATTAAATAAATAAATAAGTAAATCTGTACTAATAATAAATCTGTAGCCGAAATTTTTCTGGTAATTTTAGATTTTCCAAAAATAATTGGTCCTAACATATATAATTAACCACCCTGAAACCGAAAATCGCTTTTTTGGAATTTTTGTTTCTATGTCTGTCTGTCTGTCTGGATGTTTGTTACCTTTTCACGCGATAATGGCTGAACGGATTTCGATGACAATTGGAATACAAATTAAGTTCGTTGTAACTTAGATTTTAGGCTATATGGAATTCAAAATACCTTATTTAAAAGGGGGGTTATAAGGGGACCTGAATTAAATAAATCGAAATATCTCGCTTATTATTGATTTTTGTGAAAAATGTTACATAACAAACGTTTCTTTAAAAATAATTTGCGATAAGTTTTATTCCTTGAAACATTTTGATAGGACTGATATTTAATGAGATAAATGAGTTTTAAAATTAAAATAACTGCCATCTAACGCCGTGTAATGAATTAAAAAACAAATGACTTCGTCTATAAGGGGCCTTGGACAGCAACAATCGAAAGCCATGAAAGATAGCCTACAGAGAATGTTTCTGTGTTTGTACGAAGTAATATAGGAAGCCAAATTAACCAATTTGTATAGTTAATTATTATTTTACCATTGGAAAGTGTAGTTTCTCTAGATGGACATAATGCTATAATATTATTACAGTAACTTCTGATATAATATAATGTAATATAATATAATATAATATAATATAATATAATATAATATAATATAATATAATATAATATAATATAATATAATATAATATAATATAATATAATATGTAATATTATATAATATAATTTAAGTTATTTGAAGGGTTCAGAACCATAGTGGGCCAAGCGCCATTTACTGAATACGTAGAAAACAAGGGTTAAAATTAAGTTATTACCATAATTCAATGGAAACCTATAACAAGCAAAATAAAATATACACATTAAATCTAAATGATGTCAATGTTCATTAAACTATGGTTGCATGTAATAAAAATTAAGAAACATGTTAAAGGAATTGTCATTGCACTAAATGAGTGTCTCTGGACCAAAATGATCGCATTTTAATTATTTGGATGCAATTTAAATTAAGTAACATATTAAACGATCTATCCTTCTGTCAAACACGAATGTTCCCTGGATCAAACGTCCTATTTTAATTATGTAATTACTTTATATTTATTTCTAACGGGTGCAGCGGAGCGCGCGGGTACGGTTAGTAAATAAATAAATAAATAAATAAATAAATAAATAAATAAATAAATAAATAAATAAATAAATAAATAAATAAATAAATATTTGTGCTAACTGACTGTACGTTATTCAATAAATTCAGTAAGTGCCTAACAGATACAGACGAGTGTATTACCCTCTTAGTACTGTCATAATATTCATCTTAGGAAATCCTAATTTATTTTTTTCAGGCTGTTGAAAAGTTATATTCTGTGAGGAAGTGACGAATGACAGCTATGTTAGTGTATAACAGTTGGATAACTGAGCTAGAAAACATGTCCTTAGAATTGTTTTATTTTCGCTGTAACAGGCTGAAAAACTGGAGTTGGCTCTGGCAGAAAGAAGTCGGGAGGTGTACAACCTGAGGTTCCAACTGCAAGACCGACGACACAGGCAGCACAAGCTGAGGTCAGGACAGCATTGGTTTTCCGAGGAGGGCATGTCCGTCTCCATGGGGTCGCTTGCGGTAAGATTAATGGTCGAAGAACTTAAAACTTCCTCCTACAATTAACCTAAATTATATGGCCCCAAATTATGAGACACTGCCGGAGTTTTCAATTGAAAAAAGCCTAAATGCAAAATTTGTAATCGTTTTAATTAAGCAAAAATGTTCCAAAGAATGTGTTTGCAATCGTTTTAATTAAACAAGAACTTGCAGTTTTATTCATTTTTATGAATACAAACCAACCAATGGATGTAGATAACGAAAGGAGAGCTATCTACCAACCAACTATAGACAAACAAAAATATCATCTGCAAGACATTGAAGTTATTGGTATACTCTATTTTTTTTTTTCATGGAGTGCAGTTTCATAGAAAGGACTTTGCCCACAGACCTTCTACTGCCCACTACTAATTGGTTGTCATAAATAAATGTCTTCCTTACTGTGACGGAAATCTTGTCTTCTCCTGTCAGTAACCAATCACAAACCTTGTTCAGAAGAATTGACAGGCTCCCGTCAAATCCACGTGGAGGCAGAGTTGCCGCATCTTTTCCGAATTCCAAGAATCCCGTCAGTCTCATTTCGAGGGTCACCAGGATTGTGGCAACTGTGCAATGTTGGGACGAGGGGACAGGATGGAATTGTCAGAGGTGTTTGTGTAAGAAACATAAATCTGTAAGTAGGTGTTCAAAGGAGCCACCGAACTGCACTCCTTGAAATAAAATAGAGTGACAATCCCTAAATTCTTTGTTGACGTGTGCAAAGAAACTGAGTATTTCAACTACAACCATAGCAACATATCAGTATTGGCTCTTAAAGGCTCTCAAAATATAGAAAAGAAATAATTTTTTTTTTTATTTTTACGTTTTATTGCTTTGTTTAGCGGGATTTTTAAAGTCCTCCCAGTGGACCAATTTATAACGTAATTGCCAAGACGTTCAGCTGACGGAGATTCAATTTTCAATCCTATGCTTTATTTCAAATTTCAAATGCATCGGAAGATGCTATAAAATAGTCAAGTACAAATTTATACAATAATACAGAACAGGACACATAATATAGAATAATACATCAGACTAGCCACCGGCGTAGCTCAGTCGGCTAAGGCTCTTGCCTGCCGATTCGGAGTTGCGTTCGGGCTCGGGTTCGATTCCCGCTTGGGCTGATTATCTGTTGGGTTTTTTCCGAGGTTTTCCCCAACCGTAATGCAAATGTCAGGTAATCTATGGCGAATCCTCGGCCTCATCTCCCCAAATATCATCTCGCTATCACCAATCTCATGGACACTATATAACCTCGTAGTTGATACGGCGTCGTTAAATAACCAAGTAAAATTTAAAAAATTAAAAAAAAAGAACATCAGACTACAGAATATAATTACAAAAATAGAAATAGAAATAAAGTAATACATACTTACTTACAAATGGCTTTTAAGGAACCCGAAGGTTCATTGCCGCCCTCACATAAGCCCGCCAGCGGTCCCTATCCTGTGCAAGATTAATCCAGTCTCTATCATCATACCCCACCTCCCTCAAATCCATTTTAATATTATCCTCCCATCTACGTCTCGGCCTCCCTAAAGGTCTTTTTCCCTCCGGTCTCCCAACTAACACTCTATATGCATTTCTGGGTTCGCCCATACGTGCTACATGCCCTGCCCATCTCAAACGTCTGGATTTAATGTTCCTAATTATGTCAGGTGAAGAATACAATGCGTGCAGTTCTGTGTTGTGTAACTTTCTCCATTCTCCTGTAACTTCATCCCGCTTAGCCCCAAATATTTTCCTTAGCACCTTATTCTCAGACACCCTGAACCTATGTTCCTCTCTCAGAGTGAGAGTCCAAGTTCCACAACCATACAGAAGAACCGGTAATATAACTGTTTTATAAATTCTAACTTTCAGATTTTTCGACAGCAGACTGGAATAAAGTAATACAATCAATATAAAAAGAGGATATGATAAAATTTGAGAATTTTACAATTCATTTTGTTTTCAGATAAATCTAATCCAATATAATAAAATGTTTTCAGTTCAATCAATAAGATTGATCTATTTTGCAAATAATTTTATTTGCTATAACATTTTAGATGGAATATTAACGTTTTCGCCTTTTTTGGCATCATCAGATATTGTTAAAAAGAACGAAATCTAAATCTTTAACCATTAGAATGTACATAGTAAATATGCATGACAAGAGTAGTATGTACATTCTAATGGGTAAAGTTTTAGATTTCGTTCTTTTTAACAATATCTGATGATGCCAAAAAAAAAAGGCGAAAACGTTAATATTCCATCTAAAATGTTATAGCAAATAAAATATTTGCAAAATAGATAAATCTCATTGATTGAACTTAAAACATTTTATTATAAAAAAATTGAGGATTTACAATAAAAACTATTTATTTCAGGAGACTGAAAACGTGGCAGAGAGCGGGGAAACGTCCACTATTCTCCCTCGACAAAGTTCGGAAGAACTCACTCAACTCCCATCTCTTCTTACCAACAAAGTCCTGGAGCTGAAGGAAGGACTGAATTACTTATGTAATGCCTCAGGTATGCTCTTGAAGATCAATATAAGTGAGTGGGGTACAGAATTATTATTACAGTAGGTCTCTGAATACAGAATTTTGAGACATTTGTGTGTGTATGAAATCCATTCTAAGGAAGTATTGCCAAAGAAATTGAGAAGAAAATTTTCTTGTTGATTTAGAATATTTAAACCACATGGTAGAAGGGAGACTTTCCCAAGATATGATCTTCAGTCCTGTTGTAGAGTAAACTATACATAATTTTTTTTTAATTTTTTTTTTTGCTGTGTCTCAGATACTTTTGAAAATTTTGACAAATTAAATTTGATAGAAATGAAGAGTATCACTTTTGCAACATTTCTATACCAGAATTATAAATTAGAATTTAAAATTTTGGGGCCCAAGAGTCAAAATTGCCTCAAAATTTGATTTTCTGTGAAGACTTGATTCGGGATTTTTGGAACCCCAGAATGATTATGTGACCGATTTTTTGTTCAACTGTTTCAAAACATAAATTCGTGACTGAAGAGGTTAAGTTTTTCACTAGTTTCAAATTAAAAGGAATCATTGAAAATGTTAATATTACTGAAAACTATTTCACTAATATTATAAATACTAAGGACTATTACAAAATCCAAGAATTGAAAAAGTCTGAAATCTCAGCTCTAAAAGAGCGAGCTTATTTTCTGACAGAAATAACATATTTTCTACAGTGTGTCTGAGTTTAGAATGTAGTCTCTACATGTTTACACATTTTCCCCTTATAAAACAGGCAAAAACGCACATACATAATCGAGACGGCATACATAAAGAGAAGTATATAGTCTACAAATAAAAATGTAGTGATAAATTGAAACTGGGTTTCCTTAGTTGCCTACTTTCTATTGTTAGTCATCTCAAGAACTAATGTAACTAGATTAACAGTGCAGTCAAAACTAGTCAACTAGGTTTCAATTTAACACTAAAAACTTATTTTTATAACTAAATTTTAAGTGATATAAAATGTTAAAAATTTACAATCAAGATGAACAAAAGTAAAGTGCTTACATTTCATTTTTTGCGAGAATTTGTGAGAGTGCATTTCTCTACTTTTTCGGAACTGTTTACAGGAGCTTTCCTCAATTTATTTTCATTTATGACCTGAAAGTTTCGTATATTGTTATTTTGGTCATAATCTTTAACCACACAACTGTATTAAGCAGAACGAATCCAGAGTAAGTGACTAATCTGGTATAAAAAAGATACAATACCGAGGAAGAAAGCTGTATATAATTAGGTAACCTTAAAAAAATATCTGAAAGCACAATTGCAAGAACTAAAATATTCTTCGCAAGTCATTCAACATCAAAATACAAAATCTTATAATAAGCATACATTTATTAGGCTATATGAGGGCAGCGTGGTGAATAGGACTTACATTGATGAATTATTTTATAGGTGTTCTGGTGTCCGACCAGCAGAAACCTAAAGAATATTCTCCAGAAGCCACCACGACATTCGTATTGAAATTCGGAAAGAGAGATGAATCAAGTGCAGACGCCAGAGGAGACCCCCCAGCCGTCGTCCAAGTGGACTCCGAGGGTAACACTTCGCCCGTGACCTGCGTAACAATAACCCCAGCCTTCTGGAAGAAGCGAGACAGAAGCGGGGAGGAAGATACGACGCAAGACGACGGATGGGGGACGCCCGACCTAAAGGCGGATGACACTTCTCCTATCAACAGAGATAGCTTCTGTTCTGCTGTGTCTTCCGCTTCTGCCACGTCCTCGGTGTGCGACGACGACGAAGACGAGAAGGATGCGGACAGTTACGTCAGCGAAATGGATAACCAAGACGCCCAAACATCAGCCAGAGCTGTGGGAAGTGACGAAAGTGCTAACAAGAGAGGAGATGTCAGTGAAGCGAGTATGAATGAGAGCGATCATGACAGAAGCAGTGACGACGAGGACGGAGAGGATGGGGATGAGGACGAAGACGAGGAGCATTCCAAGATACGAAGTAGAGACCATGAGCAAGAGGCTCTACTGAAGAATAGGGGTCAAAATGAACAGGACAGCAGTCAGGAGTACAATTATAAAAGTCTGTTTGGAGAGCCTTACCCTGGATATTATGAGACTGAAGTGTATACGAGCAAAGGAGTCGGACGTCAAAGAAAAATCCTGAAAACACGGCGAGTATCGGATACGCATGTGGGATATAAACATCAAAAAGACTCTCAAGAAGAAGTGGCGAAAACTGAAAGCAGTAACTCTGACTACGACAGCGGCAATGGGAAAAGCGTCTCTGACAGCGCGTCAGTAGAAACATGCAGACTGGAACCAACATACTCGTCACAAACGCCTTTGAACAAATCTGAGGAACATGAGACAGTAAGTAATAGAGATCTAGATGATGAGCAAAACCAACGGGAATGCAAATCAGAAGCCGATGACAAATACACATCGGAAAGTGTTCTTATGGGGTTCAGAATGGGTTATCCACAAGCCATGGATAGGAGGCCTGGCTCAGGATCAAATAAAGCATCTAATTGTCCGCAAAACATTTCTGATTCTTCTTCGACACACACACCGGACAATGTTTTCGTCAAAACTACTCGCAAGATATTTTCTCCCGTACGCCGAGATAGCAAAGGAAAAGCATCTTCTGTTGTGAGCTACATAGTTGGCGAAACATCACCAACTTCGAGCATTGATAGGACTAGGCTTCAACACGAGCAATCTGTAGCAATAACCTCTCCGATTATCAACGTTGTAAGAAGAGAACAAAGTAATGAAAACTCTCCTGTTCTAAGCAAGCCAAAAAATGGAAGTAGTAACATGCCTACACCAGCTTGGATGATCACTAAGAGTAGGTCTCAGTCTTCGTCGCCAGCTTTAACAAGGAGGAAAGGTTCTTCGTCTGTTGAGAAAAGCTCAAGCTCTTCTGACACAAATTCTTTATCATCAGTACAAAATAAATCAACAGAAGGGACTTTTCATAGTGAAGCAAACACAATTAGAACACCAAATATGGAACGTAAAGTCCTACAAAATTCCCAAAAGGATATTGAACAGAATTCAGATTCTGTTGAAAATATCATGCCACCTAAGTCCATCCTTAAAGATGAACACATTGATCCAAAGAAGAAAGATGTCGAAGCTGAAAGTGGTCTACTGATTGAATCTTCAATAGAAAACAGCAAGACTGAAAAATGTGACAAATCGTCCTTTCCAGCAAGTCCGTCGTCATCCTTTCCTCCTCTTCCACAATCACCTAATCCAAATAGACGTGACCTCTTTAAGGTATCAACAAAGGAAACTGCGCCCAGTATCCGTATGATGATAGCCAAGTACAACCAGAAGCTGACGGAGCAACAGGAGGGAGCTGGTGGCCGATCTCCAGAAGTTGGCGGCAGTGGATCAGCATCTCCTGTAGCCTGGCGTTCGCCCGTAGCGGAGCGCCGTGTTCGTGCCCAGATGGAGAAGTATCAGGAAGAAGTCCAGCGCGTGTTGCAGCAAGGTGGGAAAAGATCAGCAATGCGTTTCTGCGGTAGTAAGCTTCAGAAATCAGTCAGTGATGGTGTCATCAGAGCTCCTGAATCCCCACCAGTCGTTACATCAGAGTCTAAGGACAGTGAGGATATCGTGACTAAGAAAAATTTGTCATTAAGTGCACAACCACGAAGTATTTTGAAATCCCCCAGTGCAGGGTCTATCAAGCCAACATCTTCATTGCCTCTAACCCCAATATCAAGTCCAGTTCTGCAGCCTGTGTTGGTTGAGTCGTCCAGCGATACGCCTACTAGGTTGTCTCCAACAAAGCCTCCATCACCCAGATTGAACACGTCACCAAATCCCACTACTCCGTCCTCGCCAGAATTGGGTATCCATCATAGCAGTCCTCCCCCATCACGCTTACGTGCTCTAAGGTTACAACGAGCTAAAGAAGAATTCCTCACAAGGGGACCAGGCGGACAGAGTTGGACTAGTGAAACAGGTACTCCTTCAACTGATACACCCAGTGCATCCGTTTCTCCAGAACCGTTCTGGGGAAGAGAAGCGACGTCCGAACCTGAAAGAGATACAGTGAGACCAGTGCTTAGAATTAAGGAGGCTAGTAGTGCAAATCGCAGTCGCTTGAGTCAGATAAGTGTAGAAAGTGAATCCAGCTATGATAGTTCCCTAATGCTTCCTGGATGCTCGAGGAAGAACCCCAGAGATGTAAGTGACGAAGGAATGTTACTGGTCAAGTCAGCGAGTGCGGGAATGATAAACGTTGATCCACACACGTACAGGAAGTTCTACGCGGATAGAGGAGCTGGGGAACCACAACCGAGCACGTCCGACAGCCAAGAGGGCAAGCAGAAGACTCAATCGTGCAGCAAGTTTGGGATCTCTAGCATCACGTCTCGTTTCAGAAGAGTCAAGATGAGGAAGAACAAAGACAGGGAAGGGGGGAAGATGAATGCCGTGTCTGCCCTGTGCCGTCAAAGTCTTCTGGTGGACCTGCATCTCACGAAAGGTTCGACGAGTTCTGGAGGAGCCGAGGTGCCGGGTCCATCAACCAGCAAGAGTTGCCCGTCGTCTCCTGTACTGCAGAGGTCATCGTCGGGGGAAAAGTCTGGGTCCGGGACTTCTAGTGCTCCTACCAGTTGGATTCTAAACCCGGCTAGAAAGATATTCAAACCTAAGTAACAAGCCTAAGAATGTTCACGCAGCTTTCATGTACAATAGGATGAAGACTTCACATTTATCAAGTAAATTTGAACAGTAGAGCAGGTTAGGAAATAAAGTTTCAAATTTCAGTACGATTTAAATTGTAGGTAGATATTTGACTTTCGTCATTCTCCCAAGTGCCCCTTCTAGTCCACTTTTATACGTATAAAATAATATTTTAAACGAAACGTGTTTCGAATAACAGTTTTGATATCTACTTAATTTCTCCCCTTTTGTACAACTACATGGATTTTTCATAGTAAGATGCATTAACAGCTCAAAGAAGGTCAAACATTTTGTCAATAAATATATTAATGTTACTTCTATTTTATTATAACTAGTCCTGATTGCAGTCAATGTAAGTACTTTTTTCTCTGTTCTCTTCACTGATTAAGACGTTATCTATTTATTGTTTTCATATAAGAATTTCATGATGCTGAAAACCTGTCTAATTAATGCTGATTTATTACATTTTATTTGGTAGCAAATTATTTACAGATAAAAACTATTAATCTCTAAAGGTCTTTTTTGTTTTTTGTATATGAAATTGTAAACTTACTCCAAATTTATTTATTTATTTGTTTATTTTGCTAATAATTGTAACATAAAATAAACAGAAAAGCTTTAGTTCGCCCCTGAAAAAGTAGAACTCGTGCTCAGGGGCGGATTCCTGAATTGAAATTAAGTAGTATATAATACAATTTGTCTTATGTCTACTACGCATTAAGAATATGTAAATTTAAATTTATAATTTTTCAATTTATATAAAATCCATACATAAATTTTTAAATTTAATACTAGAACTATTATAATTGACAAGGTTAGGATATTTAAATATAAATTGTATATATATTCTTGGGCCTAAATTACTACTATGGTTTAGGTTTAGAAAAGGAAATATTTTACATTGAATTATTTATTTCAAATTTTCATTATTTTTCAAAATAAATTTAATATTTTGGAGAAATGTTCTTCATATTGTGCTGGTCTCTAAATATAACATTAGCCATGTAACTGTCTTTCCATTTCGGAACTTACTGTAACATAGTATGGAACTGACATGAGATTCTTGTACGATATCAATATTTACTATAGACAAACATACATGATTGTGACTTCATTCCAGAAATGGAACGTGAATTATTGTCTTTCAGCATTGTTTATCACATCAGCAACACTTATGCGGCATGAATGTTTATTTCGGGAAATGTTTGTATCTGCCTAGAGAGACTTGGAAGCTGTGTGAATACAAACTTGAAGAACTAACGAACTGGAAGAAACGAACTTTTTTTATGAAATTATATAGATTGCATTTATTTATTGAACAATTTAGTGTAGTGAGTGTCAAAGTGAATTAAGTGCAGGCCAGTTTCAAACATCATCATTGAACTGCACAATTCTGAAAATTCGTAATACTTCACACACTTTAGAGTTAAGAGTTTTGAGCTTATATTTGTGTATAGTTCCATTTTATACTATTTTAAGCAGAAAAAATATGTATTATTTAATTAGAAAACATAATTTTGGCAGTTGATGGCATAAAAGAGCTTTTGTACAAATATAATTTTAGTTTAAAATTGTTGAATGTCTCCCTCTGTTTTGTCTTCCCTTATCGTGGCACTGGAAAGCAACAATGTGTCTTAAGTCCAAGGCTATAACTTTCTAGGTATATAAAGCACCGATTTGGAGATTTTCATTGAAATAAGAGTTTCAACAACTAGAGATGAGAAACTGTCGTTCTTCAGAGGAGTGGTTCTCAAACTTTTGAGCGTCGCGGACCCCCTTGAAGCTCATACTCCATTTTGGCGGACTCCCTATATATATATATAATTTGAACTGGTAATGGAAATTACGGGAAAACGGCTGAACGGATTTTAATGAGTGACCCCTCATTTTCATGCGTGGCATCCAAAGTTTTTCGGAAAAGTAGTAGTTTTCAGTGAAATGTCAATTTTCCTACATAATTTTCCTATTTTCCAAAATCCATCTGTTGTCTCTAATTTTATTGAATCACGGCCGACTTGACTGAATTTCAGAACAAAACACACACTACAATAAACAATAGGCTATTACACGAAGGCCATGACCTGCAGGATTTCTGACATATTTAGAGCTCAATTCAATTTATTAAAAACTGATTCTGCAGTGTATAATTTTCTGAGTACAGCTGTGTATTGGATATTCAAATCGACGAAACTTGAGGTGGTTTGATGACATTATTACCATTAGAAATTAAATATTAGTATAATTAATATCATGATGCGTCTATTCTTCATTAATTGTGCATAATATTGACGCTATATTGATGACATGAAAGTGAAACGTTTTAAGGTTATGTAAGTAAATGTAGAGAATATCTTAATTTAGATCTTCATTTCTATAATTTACTGAGTGACTGCTATATATAACTACAAAACTTAAGTAAGATAATAATATTGTTATTAAAAATCAAATATTTTTATACTTATTAACCCAGTGGGGTTGGGTCTTTTTCATATACTTAATGGCGGTGTAGCTCAGGATAGGGACCAATGGCGGGCTTATTTGAGGGCGGCAATGAACCTCCGGGTTCCTTAAAAGCCAGTAAGTAAGTAATGGCGGTGTAGTGTAGATATTGATATGTGTCATTGCCTTCAGTATTGGCTCGAGAGAGCGCAAAAATTACAGTTCCTAAGGAAAGATAAAAATATATTACTTACTGATAAAATAAGAGGCCTAGAAAATTTTGTAGTCTCCAGATCATTTCAGCAAGATCTCTTAGTAGGATAAAATGATTTTACGCTCTACATTTCAAATTCTACATGCAGCAGCTATACGAAAATGCTATTGTTCGAAAGCTTAGCAAACCTGACATTTTTTTAACTTTTGCCTACAATCCACAATGACCTGAAATAGCTATTGCTATCGTCCTGACATTGATACTTGCGTTTTCGCGTTAAAACTCAAAAACTGAAGTTGGATAGGTTCAAGAAAAAGTATTTGGCCTAAAAAAATCCATTCAGAGGGAGTATGTTTCATTATTATGGAAGCAAATAAGTATCAAAAAGACAAGTATTCTTCATTGAAAATAAACCTGAAAAATTTTTATTTGAACGTCTAACGAACTTAGTTTGCAGCAGCATTTGCTGCACAAGCCACTAGTATATTTTGTATAATGAAGGCTCGTACACACTAGTGTAATATAGCGAAATAAAAACCCTTCATAAATAGAGAGGTATTGAATTTCAATTTTAGTTTTTAAATATAGGGGAGAGTTGCGTAATTTGTACCGTTGCCTAAATTGTACTATCGTCTTGGAAATTAGTTCCTTGATAAGTGTTGTCATCTACGTCAAACATTGTGAACTACATCTGCAAATATGCCATTTTATGAGAGACGTGAAGTGAACAAACTAGTTTTAGGTAGTTTCAATCTAGTTTTTGCGCTACCTGGCTACAACAATTACTTCCGAAAGGTAAGTGGAAGTCCACAATGCTATATATTATTTAAAACTACATTTATATATTGTAATTGTCACTAAGTTACAGACTTATATTATAAACCGTTAAGCAGCAATAATTTAACAAAGAAAAAATGACGAGGTTGCGTATTTTGTACTAGCTTCAGTTGCCTATAATGTACCGGTACGATATAGAGAATTTTCATTATAAATGTTTGAAATTATAGTGACGTATGAAGAAAAACATACCTAATTTAAATCAGAAATTATAATTTATTAACTTCTAACCATTTCAATATGAATATAATACTGTAATATTTATATTTAGGAAATAAAACACATTCAATTCTGAATTTAAAATTAGTCTTATCAGACTTTCATTACAAATAATAAAAATTACTGTGACATAAAAATAGCATAAACACACTAAATTATGCATTTAGAATTTAATCGAATAATTTACACATTTCATATTCTGGCGTTATAATTACAAATGCATTTTACATTAATTTCAGATTGGCAAAGAAGCTTCAATACGGGACATGGTCACAGGATGCACCAAGTCTTGCTGTTGCTGCATATACGAATGGCTATCATGGAATAAATTAATGTGCCCGAATGTACAATGTGCCTAAGCCTACAATAATAAGAATGCGAAAAACAATAAAGTTGTTGCTAATGGAGATGTGAAATCGTTTGGAAGAACCACAGTATTTTCGGCAGAAATGGAAAATTAACTTGAAAATCACATTCTGAAGTTTGAAGAAATGATGTTTGGATTAACTCCAACAGATGTTAGGAAACTTGCTTTTGATATAACTCAGAAAAATGGACTGCCACTTAGGCAAATTTCAATCAGTAAAAAAATTACTCTGTACTAACTGCAAGTGAAGATAAATAAAATTGTCTGTGCACAAAATGTATGTGGTACAATTTAGGAACTCAATGGTACAATTTATGAAACCAGTTGCCTAATTTGTACTCATTGCAGACATTTAGAAAACTGAACCCAATGACTTTATGTTAACTTCAAATAAACTTTTCTTTTTAGGAAATTCCTCCCAACATACTAGGAATTAAGATGCCTCTATTGAAATAATTCAACAGTTGTCAGTTAAAATTAGAAAAAATAAAATGCGTAAAATGGTAAAAATTAGGCAACTCTCCCCTATTGTAATCTTAAAATACATCATATTTATTTTACATTACATCATGCCTTTGCTGTGAAAAATGATACCGGATTTTTTTTATATTTGCCATAAAGTTATCAGTGGGGTGTTTGATGTTGTTTTTCGAAGTTTGGTTTAATTTAAGGTAATCTACATAAGTCACAATTCTATTTCGACATCAAATTTATTCTATAGCCTATTTGAGAAGACCAGTATCAAAGACGGAAATACGCCATTTTTTTATCGAAATTCAGTTAAGGATATGCAGATTAATTACGTGTTTATTTACCATTTTATTATTTATTTATTGCTTGAGTGATTGACATATTTATTTATTTATTTATTTGTTGATTTATTGATTTATTTATTTTTATTTATCTATTTATTTATTTTTTTATTGATTGATTGATTGATTGGTTTTTTTGTTTGTTTATTTATTGATTTATTGATTAATTAAGTAATTTAATTATTGAATAATTTCAAGGAAAAATTGTTCCGGGGCCGAGTACCGATCCCGGGACCCTTCGCTTAGCACGCGAACGCTCTACCGACTGAGCTATCCCAGGAACTATACACGACACCGTCAAAATTTTTCCTTTTATATCCACACAACTCACATGAGCTGACAAAACGCCAGAAATCAACTACGAGTGCACACAAATGCTGTGTGACTTAAATTGTGTGAACAATTTTTCCTTGAAATTATTCAAACCTGCTTTACAGGGAGCTACTACCTGAAAGCCAGATTTGTATAATTAATTAATTTATTTATTGATTTATATGTTTATTTATTTATTTGTTTATTTATTTATTTATTTATTCGTTTGTTTGTTTATTCATTTATTTATTTATTTGTTTATTTGTTTATTCATTTATTTATTTATTTGTTTATTTATTTATTTGTTTATTTGTTTATTTATTTATTTGTTTATTTATTTATTTATTTATTTATTCGTTTGTTTGTTTCTTTATTTATCCACAAGGAAACTTTCATTCTTTACTTTTAATAACAATAACTGCAGCAACATGTCCCGGAGATAATTTTTCTGCGCTCCACCCATCCTTCATCAAATGGTTTCAGAGAAATTTTATATTTTTATGCAATACTGCATGATGAAAAAATATTTTGACACATAATAGTAATATGCGTTACAAGAGCGGTATGTTGAAATTTTCATGTTCGAGGAAAAGTTTGAAAAAGCGAAACGTAGTTGAAAGAAAACATACCGCTCGTGTATCGTACATTATTTTGTGCGAAGATCGTTTATTACATACCTGAAAGACGAATTTCTAATTAGTTGCAATGAAATCTCCATCTTGGTTTCTGTTCAATGACGGTAAATTTGCAAAACAAAAATATCTATCTTCAACATTGTTGCTTTAAAATGTTGTCTGTGTTTACTATACTCCAGCAGGCCGTGATATACGTCTGTCTTTTTTTTCACCCAGTCTATAAATGCGAACTTAAAACAAACGGCTTCCTTAATGTTACATTCATCACGAATGCAGTAACTTTAGTGGAATTGTAGAGTTTACTTAATTTTTGCAAATATTTAAAAACAATAATTAACAGTGCAATTTAGGTGAAATTGCAGTGGTAAGTTTCCAATTTATAATTATTACTATATTGAACGTCTCTAAAAATAATACGTTAAAAGCCTAAAGCAGTAAAATCAATATGTCACTTAAGCGGTAAGAAGAGGGAAATTGTTATGTGTGTTCGGTTGGGAATACTGAATGTGGAATTTTAGACTTTCCGCGGATTGGTTTTGTGCGGAAACCAAGCAAATATGCACGATCTCGCACAAAAGTTATTACGTAGGGAATTAAAAGCATCTAAAATTAGACTTTTTAATAAACCATATACAAAATTACGTAGTAAATTCTAAATCACTATTTGGGATTTTTTAACTTTGACCTCAGATGTCAACTTAAATGAATCCATCGAAAATCATTTGGCAGTAATGAACGCTTCTTCGTGCTTCTATAAGGTTAAACATCTTGTGAAGGACGAATTATCGTGGACCTTATGGTTTCATTAAGGCTGTCTTGTGTTCCACGAGGGAGCTCCGTACAGATTCCCACAACGGGGAGCAGTAGTGTGTTTGTACAACTCTGACGTCTGTCTGGCCGTCAATTCTCTCGGCCAGCACATCTCTTTCCTACAATTCACCCAAGTTGCAAACCACTATTGTTCGCACTGTCAATTAAAAGGAAGGCTTAGATTAAAGATCATCTGAGTCCCTAATTCAATGCTTGGCCACCTCCTAATATTTTCTCACACTGTTTACCGGGAGGCTGCGGACCGGACGCTCTCGAGGAAAGAAGACGTTCCCTACCTGCTTATTACGCTGCCTCCGACTTGACACTAATGGTGACGTCACAACCCTATCTTGACAGGTGTCTTACTGTAGCCCACGTGTGGGAGGGCCAACACGTCTTTGATCTCAGCCGCAGGGTTTACTGGTAAATCTGTCAGGAAAAAAAGTAAGAGCTTGCTATATACGTACATACACATACGGCGAGAAAGAATAATTCTACTACTAACGTGCTGGACACAGATTTATCAAGTTATTTAAGGTTAAAAAGAGTTTATCTACATATACACTGGCCGGTTTCCACCTCAGACCAGTAGAAATTGCTACACGTAAGTTCAAAATCATTTTTCGTTTTTTAGTTACTCAAGTCGACGCACTGAATAAGTCTGACGCGTTCCGTTTCACAGACAGATTTATACAGGGACATCATTTTATTTTTACTAACATTTTTAATATTAACATGCCTATACCTCTGGATCAACGACGTTTGCTACCCCTTTCCAGACTGGAGTTCGATGATACTGGCGTAAGATACAAACAAATCACTTTACTAGGTATAGGAGGGATGAAAAGTAGTTCATCCATATACGTAAAGTAGGAAATATCGCGATTTTGAGTTTGATCATTTTCATTAGGTTTTTCTTTAATCAAAATACAGTAAAGTATTAACAATAATTTCATGTTGGAGATATACCGATAAGCTGTCACAATTTGACTATAATTATGTGTGTATATTCCGCCTTTGCTTATCATACAGTATGAATGAATTAATTAGTCATATTTTCTCATTAACGTTTTCGGTACGTAAATTGTACCATCTTCAGATGTTTGTACATGATGCTAATTGTTAACCAAGCCTGTGGGTGCATGTATCTGGACTTAAATGGTCAGTGTTTTTGTGTATGCTGTGCGATGTCGGTGAAGTGTTGTCATGATTACACAAATGATCACCTTAACTCTTATATACTATTTGCTGGTACCACACTTTATCAAACTTAAATTAGAATGTTTCAGTCATTATTTAAAAAACACTATTTAAAAACACTGTTTAAAACTATTTAAAAGCACTTAGTTTTTACATCACTTTAACTATGTGAAGTATGCGATCACTTATTGTGTGGTGTTTGCCGGTTTGAAGTTAAATGAGGCACTTGTGGTGATCTTGTTTAGCGTTGAGCTGGACGCAATATCGTAACATGGCTATGTTTTCTAAAAGTGATGTTGAGACACTTCTATTAAGTTGATGGCATATGTAATATTATAACAGAATGAAGGTTGTCAGGTCCGTGGCTTTAGTATCGCCTGGCGTGTAGTTTTAACGTGTATTGATCTGCTCGTGCTTGGTACCAGCAAATAGTATATAAGAGTTAAGGTGATCATTTGTGTAATCATGACAACACTTCACCGACATCGCACAGCATACACAAAAACACTGACCATTTAAGTCCAGATACATGCACCCACAGGCTTGGTTAACAATTAGCATCATATACAAACATCTGAAGATGGTACAATTTACGTACCGAAAACGTTAATGAGAAAATATGACTAATTAATTCATTCATACTGTATGATAAGCAAAGGCGGAATATACACACATAATTATAGTCAAATTAACAATAATTGTTTTTACTCACGAACTGAGCTATCCATTCGGATGTATTCATTATGAAGTGCATTATGTCTACAGCACATTCACGTACAATATAGAGAATGAAGTTAAATTGAAAAATAATCATAATGTGAATATTTAAACACATATCTGAAAACGATGGCCGTTCATTTCTATACAGGTTTCAGTTCTTTTTTGCATATTATCGCACTATAGACTATTAAGATACCTAATTCCAATTACCAGTTTCCTCTTTCGTGCTAATAACTCATTTTGAAATAATTCTGTACCTACTCTATAAAAGAGTACCTTACGTACTGTAAACTCAATCTTCACTTCTGCCCGATCCGAAAAGATAAAATTATTCAGACATGCTATTTACTGTCCGTCCAAGTGGTTTTGTCGCAGGATCGTAGAAAGGGGGGAAATCACGTGACAGTTAATTATTTAACGAGGTCCTTTTATTTAAGTTATTTTAAACAGTTGTATAATATTACGTAGGTAGACGTCCAATTCCTAACAGAAATTAATGTTCTCAGAAAAGAGATAAGACAGCCCAGCCACAAAGGGACGGGCATAAGTTGGTGGGAGAAACCGGGATGCGACATAGGCAAACGGACGACAGTACCTGTGCGAGAATATGATTCAATATTGAAAGCGAACATATTTCTGGAACGTACTATACTCACTAACTCAGTACTGTTTGTGTTTACTATGACCGTAAGGCGACTTTGACTGTATACGCTTGGTTCTGTGTGGAGAACGGTTGGAAGTTTACTAGTAGAGGGGGTGGGAGTGAAGTACATTAAAAAACTTAGGTACAATAAAAATTGAAGTAAAAATAAAATGATGTCCCTGTAGTATGTACAGGATGCGAATTAACGGAGAGTGGGGGGATTTCCCACCTGTTGAGAAGTTATCCTCCTCTCATAAATTCATATTAACATCTCTGCCAGGGATAACTTCTATCTTCCACTCACAAAATATAATTGTTTTAATATGAGTATAGGCCTATGTACTTTATGAAGTACAAAGCAAGCGAAGAATAGTAATATGCGTTACAAGAGCGGTATGTTGAAGTTTTCATGTTCGAGGAAAAGTTTGAAAAAGCGAAACGTAGTTGAGCTTTTTTAATTTCCGAGAATTGAAAGAAAACATACCTCTCGTGTATCGTACATTATTTTGTGCGAAGATCGTTTATTACATACCTGGAAGAGAAATTTCTAATTAGTTGCAATGAAATCTCCATGTTGGTTTCTGTTTAATGTCGGCAAATTTGCAAAACAAAAATATCTATCTTCAACATTGTTGCTTTAAAATGTTTTCTGTGTTTACTATACTCCAGCAGGCCGTGATATACGTCTGTCTTTTTTTTCCCCCAGTCTATAAATGCGAACTTAAAACAAACGGTAAGGTTATGTAATGATTTATTTTTCATTTTCATATTTTAACAATATAATTTATATAACATATTGCAGTAATAACATCGGCAAGTTGATTTGTTGATTTTTTCACGCTTCCTTAATGTTACTTGCATCACGAATGCAGTAACTTTAGTGGAGTTGCAGAGTTTACTTAATTTTTGCAAATATAATTTATAATTGTTACTATATTGAATGTCTCTAAAAATAATATGTTAAAAGCCTAAAGCAGTAAAATGAATGTCGCGCTTAAGCGGTAAGAAGAGGGAAATTATTATGTGTTACCGTTTGTTTTAAGTTCGCATTTATAGACTGGGGGGAAAAAAAAGACAGACGTATATCACGGCCTGCTGGAGTATAGTAAACACAGAAAACATTTTATAGCAACAATGTTGAAGAAAGATATTTTGGTGTTCCGAAGTTGGCGTCATTAAACAGAAACCAACATGGAGATTTCATTGCAACTAATTAGAAATTCGTCTTTCAGGTATGTAATAAACGATCTTCGCACAAAATAATGTACGATACACGAGCGGTATGTTTGTTTTCATGTTCTCGGAAATTAAAAAAGCTCAACTACGTTTCGCTTTTTCAATCTTTTCCTCGACCATGAAAACGTCAACATATCGCTCTTGTAACGTATATTACTATAATGGGAAATCATTGGAAGTATTAAGGTTAAAAAGCAACAGTCACTTTTAATATTTTTTTCTTCTTTTATTTTTACTATATTCAACCTACTAACTGTTGCTAGTAACCAGAGTTGGGGTGTAGTTAATATATACTGCAGGGCTGTGTCTTCTGCAACTGGTACTGATGATTATAATTTACTTCTTTTGTGGTTTGTGGATGGACGGTATGGAAGAATGTGTTCCAGATCTTCATCATGATTATTACACCACAGACAAGTAGGAGTATCTGAAGATGAAATCGGCGTAGGTACAATTGTGTGACAACGTGACATAAATATCCCTCATTTCTCATGAAAAACAAGAACTGAAAAGACTGCAGTGGACTATAGTGGGCTTTATGTTGTCAGCAAACAACTGGATACTTTAAGAAGAACTGGGAAAATGTGACACACATATTTGTGTAAGATGAATTTCCTAAAATTAATAATAGAGAAAGCACCATAGCTTTCGTTAGTCCTTTTCAACGTCATTTTGATTTAGATAAATTATTGTAGTAGCTATACAAATCTGTGTGTATGTGAGTGTATCAAATGCCTACCCACTTCACTTGCGTGATTCGGGTTCCGCATGTTGCGGATAGATAGTAGAACTGTGACCCATTTTCAATTTGTACACCACTTCGGCGGGCCACACTGTACATGATGTGTATCTGTGAAGAATTGCGTCGTGTATTAGGATGAGAGTATGTACAAGTGTTCGTGTAAGTGTAGTGTAGGGAATGGGTGAGAATGATGATGAAGGTGAGGAGGGAGAAGGGGAAACCCTGTGCCGGCACGTACCCTACTCTTGTCGAATAGCACCAAGGGGGCCGCCAAGATTAGCGTCCCCATCTGACAAAAGAATCACTATTAACAGTGACATATGCCTTCTCTTCATCTTCACTGCGATGAGATTTGGGATTTAACCCAGGCGAGGTCCGATAGTCAATAATTAAAACCATTACTTCGGAGGATATTTGAATATCAAATTAAAAACTATTTATTTATTTATTTATTTATTTATTTATTTATTTATTTATTCTGGTGTATTTAAGGCCATCAGGCCTTCTCTTCCACACCACCAAAAATACAAATACAATAATAAAAATAAAAAGAAAAAAAACACTATAAACAAAGTAAAACCACACAAAAATATACACAGGTTGCAATCACACAAACTTTAAATGAGTGATTAAGTATCATAATTAATTGTATCCTAACTAATTAGCTAACATAGGCCTAAACAAGAAACTTGCAAGAAACAATCACCTAGTAGAAAAAATTGATTCTGAAATTTCCCGTTCATTATTTAAAAACTTATCTGCATTTATTTAAAATATTCGGTAACATCATATTGAAGGTTTCGACTGTGATGTTAAACCTAATCGACACACATTTGAACGATATCATTCTATGCCAGGTCATAAAACAAAAATATTCCATAACTAATTTTATAACCCCTATTTTATTTTCCCTTGTAACTTATTTTGTGCGAGATCGTGCGTATTTGCTTGGTTTCCGCACAAAACCAATCCGCGGAAAGTCTAAAATTCCACATTCAGTATTCCCAACCGAACACACATAACAATTTCCCTCTTCTTACCGCTTAAGTGACATATTGATTTTACTCCTTTAGGCTTTTAACATATTACTTTTAGAAACGTTCAATATAGTAATAATTATCAATTGGAAACTTACCACTGCAATTTCACCTAAATTGCATTGTTAATTATTGTTTTTAAATATTTGCAAAAATTAAGTAAACTTTACAACTCCACTAAAGTTACTGCGTTCGTGATGCAAGTAACATTAAGGAAGCCGTGAAAAAATCAACAAGATTTATAGACTGGGGGAAAAAAGACAGACGTATATCACGGCCTGCTGGAGTATAGTAAACACAGAAAACATTTTAAAGCAACAATGTTGAAGATAGATATTTTTGTTTTGCAAATTTACCGTCATTGAACAGAAACCAAGATGGAGAATTCATTGCAACTAATTAGAAATTCCTCTTCCAGGTATGTAATAAACAATCTTCGCACAAAATAATGTACGATACAATAGAGGTATGTTTTCTTTCAATTCTCGGAAATTAAAAAAGCTTAACTACGTTTCGCTTTTTCAAACTTTTCCTCGAACATGAAAGCTTCAACATACCGCTCTTGTAACGAATATTACTATTCATTTTACATACATGCATGTGCTTTAATTGACCTTATTGTTACTCTTTTGTTTCGGAAATTTCCTACATTGAGTCAAGGACATCATGGAAAATCCCAATCAACATATCACAGTCGAGGTTTGTACATCTGACCTTTGAAATAGTCACGATGCCGTACAGCTAGACAGTTTGTCTACAAAGTCATATCGTAATGGCGATCACATTCGCCTTCTTTATTTATCTATTTTCTGTTTTTCGATCAATATATTCATACTGTAGATTAAACCTGAACTCCTTCCATTACCGTAGCTACTTTTCTTCTGAAGTCGCAGTGTTAAGAAGATTCCACTTCTATGCAATGTTTTCTGAAAAAGATAAATTGAATGTGTGTGTTGTGTTTTCGTTTCGGGATTTTGACACTTGGCAGCATTTTTTGAATGGAATCCGAACAGTATTTATAGATGTACCGCACGACGCGCTTCGGATTGTCGTTTTTGCCTGTTGCGACATCTAGCGAGAAACTGTGGAAACAAATGAACGAGAATGCTTATATAGTTTTACGTATGGTCAATAGGTGGCAGGCTAGCCCTAATCATGAGTTGCATGTTTCCGTGGGAAAGGAATTGGGGTTGTATCACTAGATTTCATCTCAGACCCTAATTTTTAAAGACGAATAAAAGAGATAGAAGCCTTTTGTGGTCTTTCACAACTATCTAGCCATTCAGGTGTTCGAAGATCTATACAAAAGCATGTAGCTCGTAACAATAGAAAATAATCATTCGGAATTGGGAACATTACATGGTTTTCACTGGACGTTTCTCTAGATTTGTGTCATTTTAGAATTCTATTGGAGCCATCTCATTGTATTCAGCTCGACAAGGCCTCTTTTCGTTTTTTCGTAGATTTCTAAAATACCCATAAAGTAGAAGTTTCACTGTAATTCTTCTTCCGGCTACCACATCAAGAGGATTTGATTTGTTAACAAAAAAAAAAAAAAAAAAAAAAAAAAAAAAAAAAAAAAAAAAAAAAAAAAATGAATAAGTCGTTTTCTCCCATAATTTCTAACTTAATTTCTGTAAATGAATTATAGTGAGGGTCACATAAGAACAGTTCCTAAACAGCAAATATTGCCGTCTTGTCAGTGTTGCCAACTGTTACCAGATATCACACAATCCTACGTACTAATTACTTATTTACTTACAGTACTTTATGTTGAAAGGTTATTCTAAATAATTCAATAATTTTTAACATATTTTCGTAGGCAAACTATACGGGAAAGGGATCAACATGTCAAGTATTTTGTCTGGCAATACGAAATTCATTGGTTTGACTACACAATTGACTCACGAGACCTAACCTAAAAACGTATTTTGTTTGACCACATGACATTATTAGTACTAACTCCGAAAACTTACGTGATTATAATTTTGAATTATAACCACAATCCAACACACAAAATAACTATTATGTATTAATATTAATACTAATATTGATTAATTGTTAGTATCTTCAGATTTCATTAGCCTCCAGTAACCGGCTCAGAAATCTAGTACTATTTTATTTTCATGGAACTCTAGTATCGACAAATATTGTCGATATTTGTCTCAGCTGCCAACATACCAGTTTCAAAATCACTACCATTTGTAGTATTTTCAGTATCGAAATTCGAAACGAAGTTGGCAAAAGAAAATTCAACCTGCAAATTATAAAATCACCACAATCCACTAGCATGTGTAGTAATCGGGGGAAAATGGTTAGGTTTCACCCTTAGGGTATGAAGTAAGCTGACCCCGACTATACGTAAGGTTTTTTCCTCTACATAATTCCTATCCTCCTTAGCAACTTCGGAAAAAGTGGCACTTCACTAAGTGCATAACAACTTGTAACTTTTACTTTATTACATTTTTTATTCTTTTATTGGGTTATTTTACTATGCAGTACATCTCAGCTTTAACTTTATAAGTGATGTCAATGAAACAAACAGCAAACCTTCAGGCCTATTTCTCTGAAAATCAGATTTTTTTTCAAAATATTTAACAACTTATATCATATGATATGGAGAGACAGAATAAGAAATGAAACTCTGGTAGAAAGAGTGAAGAAAGAATGATACTGAAACTGATCAGGAAGGAAAAGAGGAATTAGTTGTGTACTGGCTGAGAATAAACTGCCTACCGAAAGATGCACTAGAAGAAATGGTGAACGGGAGAATAGTTCGAAGCAGAAGAAGATGTCAGAAGATAGATGACATTAAGATATATGGACCATGTGCGGGAATTAAGAGGAAAGGGTGGAGAATGCTGGGTTTGCAGTGAAAGACCTGCCCTTGGCCAGAACACTACGACTAAATGAATAGAAAAATGAGAAGTGTGAGAGAAAAGAAAAAGAAAGAAGGAATAAGAACAAAAGACAAAAAGTGTGTGTGTGTGTGTGTGTGTGTGTAATGCCTTCCCACTTCACCAGCGTGATTCGGGTTCCGCATATTGCGGATAGACGGCAGGACTGTGATCCATTTTCAAGTTGCAAACCACTTCGGCGGACCACGTTATGCATGATGTGTGTCTGTGAAGAGTTATGTCGTGTACTAGGGTGAATGTGTGTGTAAGTGTTCGTGTAAGTGTAGTGTAGGGAATGGGTCGGATAATAATAATAATAATGATTTATTTTAGCTGGCAGAGTTAAGGCCGTAAGGCCTTCTCTTCCACTCAACCAGCAAAAAGTGTATACACATATGCATGGACTTACAAAGAATCCAACAATTTGATTTAGATGAGAGTTACATGTATACAAAAGTTATTTACAAATTAAACAACAAAATACTATGAACTATTAATTAAACACTGAAATAAACTGTGTAGCAGAATTAAACTAAAATACATAGAATGTTAATATATTTCAAATAATATTAGATAATAGAAAGAGATTATTACGAGACAATTAAAATACAGCACAATCAGGATGATGTCTAAAGAAAAAAGTAACAATGTAGTCAGTGATAGTTTAAATCAGTATGATTGGAGTGAAATGCTAATAAGGTTATCTTTTAAGCTGTTTTTAAAGGTGTTTATTGTCTTGCAGCCCCTAATACTTTGTGACAGGGAATTCCATTGACGCGAGGTGGATATTGTAAAAGATGATGAATAACAAGATGTTCTATGAAGAGGTATACTTAGCGCGCCACAGATAAGTGATCTGGTATTTACGTCGTGGTTAGAGTATAGATAAGAGAAACGAGACGAAAGGTAATTTGGTGTTGAAGTGTGCAGAATTCGAAAGAGTAAAGACAAAGAGTGTAAAGTTCTACGTTCTTTAAGTCGGAGCCACGAGAGACTTGCGAAGGACGATGATATGTGATCATATCGTCGGATGTTGCACACGTATCTGACGCACATATTCTGAGCTCGCTGTAACTTGACTGACAGTTCAGAACTTAGATCACTTAACAAAACGTCACAATAATCGAAGTGCGGCATTACTAGGGTTTGTACTAGGGCAAGTTTTAGTTGCTGGGGCAAGAAGTTTCTCAAGCGACTCAAACAGTGAATGGAGGAACAGATTTTTTTTATCGTTTCTTTAACTTGAAAATTCCAACTTAGATTATTATCAAAAAAGAAGCCAAGATTTTTTACGACAGATGAATAAGGGATTAGCGTGTTGTTAAGGGTAACAACTGAAAGATTAATGGTGAAGGTGAGGAAAAATGAAGGAGAACCCGGTGCCGGCACGTAGCCTACTCCTGTTGAATAGCACCAAGGGGGCCGCCAGGCTTAACATCCCCATCCGACGGACTAATCACTATCAACAGTGACATATGTCTTCTCTTCATAGATAGATAGACAATGTAATGTCATTCAGCAAATATACAGCTCATAGACAACGTCAAAATACAAATAACTTATATAATAGTCTACATGGCCTACAATAGATATTGAAATAAAATCAAAATAAATATACAATTGCCAGACAAATTACAAAAACAGATTAAAAGTGTTAAAATAAATGGTATAAGATCAGATTAAAATGTAAAAATAAAAGCAAAATTTAAATTTATTATTTTCATTTTGTAATAAAATTAATAAAAATTAGAAGTTCATACAAAAAGAGGGGTAACGTTAGTAGCAAAAGAACTAGCTAGATATAGGATAGACTTCGTGGGAGTACAGGAGGTTAGGTTAGATGGGAATGGCATATCACAAATAGGAGATTACTTGTATTATGGGGAAGACAAAGTATGTGATTATGTCTCGTGACCAGAATATAGTACGAAATGGAAATGTAAAAATTGGAAATTTATCCTTTGAAGAAGTTGAAAAATTCAGATACCTGGGAGCAACAGTAACAAATATAAATTATATTCGGGAGGAAATTAAACACAGAATATGGGAAATGACTGTTATTATTCAGTTGAGAAACTTTTATCATCCAGTCAAAAAATCTGAAAGTTAGAATTTATAAAACAGTTATATTACCGGTTGTTCTTTATGGTTGTGAAATTTGGCTCTCAATTTGAGAGAGGAACATAGGTTAAGGGTGTTTGAGAATAAGGTGCTTAGGAAAATATTTGGGGCTAAGAGGGATGAAGTTACAGGAGAATGGAGAAAGTTACACAACACAGAACTGCAAGCATTGTATTCTTCACCTGACATAATTTGAAACATTAAATCCAGACGTTTGAGATGGGCAGGGCATGTAGAACGTATGGGCGAATCCAGAAATGCATATAGAATGTTCCTTGGGAGGCCGGAGGGAAAAAGACCTTTGGGGAGGCCGAGACATAGATGGGAAGATAATATTAAAATGGATTTGAGGGAGGTGGGATATGATGATAGAGACTGGATTAATCTTGCTCAGGATAGGGACCGATGGCGGGCTTATGTGAGGACGGCAATGAACCTCCGGTTTCCTTAAAAGCCAGTAAGTAATAAAATTAATCTGAAAATTAAAAAGGATTTAAAACTATGACATTACATCTCATTGTATTCCCATTCAATGATTAAGGTGTCATTTACATGAAGTTAAAACAATAGTGTCTAAAAACTTAATATTACTAAACTCATTGACACTGTAGAATGGATTTGCCATCAACGCCTTTCTCACTAACCTTCTGAAAGTAAAATATGAAAGTAATATAATTATGCACTGCGGAGAGATTTGGAATTTAACCCAGGCATATTGGCACACAATCTAGTGATTAAAAGTTGTGCTCCGCCATCTCTCCTAGTCCCGAAGTAGAAATTTTACGTGAAAATTTCTAACTCGGGCCGGCTACTCTGGAGGCAGACGCGCTACCACAGAGCTAGTTCGGCGGACTGAAAGAGGAGAAAAAATGGAAATAATTTAATACGTAATATGAAAGAAATGTAGGACAAACACAGAGAAAAAAATTAATATTAGGGAATATGCAAATATAGGAAGGAAGGAAGGAAGGATAGCTTTTGTTTTATGTGTGGCAAAAGAAAGAAAGGTAACCTTGGATACCGACGCTGGATACTCAATGCCAAACACGCTAATTCTGAGTCACGGATTTCAGAAGTCGCGGAGACTCAGCCAGAACTACTTGAGCGGGGGAGGGGGTGAGGCACCTCCCATTGAGGTTCTGACAGGTCCGCATTGATATGTTTTGACAGCTGTGTTAACAAGCTAAACACCAATTAGAGGCTCTCGACAGCGATTGGTCTGGCACTCCCCTCTTATCAAAATAATGATCTCAAATCACCTTCCAGTCAACGAGTTATTCAAGAATAACAGACACCAGGAGCAGCTCGTCATTGCTGTTACTCAAACTGTGGTTAGCACACTGCGGGAAGACTCACTGCACAGTCTTACCCGTACACTACATATTGCCTTTTTCAGAAGGGCGGGTCAGTGTTTCTTAGCAATGTCGTAAAACTTTGTTTATCTTCAGTAAGCAATTTTGCGTTAAAGACGAGTTTTTTCCGTGGTTCAAAAATAAATATCCCTATATAAATATAAGTATAAATCTGTAGGCCTAAATACATGAAAAATATTTTCTTAAATGACGAATATTTCCCCTGGACCAAAAATACAACTCCAGTACAAATTAATAGATATTGTCGTGGATCAAAATAATACAAATGGAATCCTCTTACTATTACATTCTATTGTAATACGTGAGACCTATTGCTGTTGCTATTATTATTATTATTATTATTATTATTATTATTATTATTATTATTATTATTATTATTATTATCATCATTATCATTATCATTATCATTATTATTATTATTATTATTATTATCATTGTCTCGTGACCAGAATATTGTACGAAATGGAAATACAAAAATTGGAGATTTATCCTTCGAAGAGGTGGAAAAATTCAAATATCTTGGAGCAACAGTTAACAAATATAAATGACACTCGGGAGGAAATTAAACGCAGAATAAATACGGGAAATGCCTGTTATTATTCGGTTGAGGAGCTTCTGTCATCTAGTCTGCTGTCAAAAAATCTGAAAGTTAGAATTTATAAAACAGTTATATTACCGGTTGTTCTGTATGGTTGTGAAGCTTGGACTCTGACTTTGAGAGAGGAACAGAGATAAAGGGTGTTTGAGAATAAGATTCTTAGGAAAATATTTGGGGCTAAGAGGGATGAAGTTACAGGAGAATGGAGAAAGTTACACAACACAGAGCTGCACGCATTGTATTCTTCACCTGACATAATTAGGAACATTAAATCCAGGCGTTTGAGATGGGCAGGGCATATAGCACGTATGGGAGAATTCAGAAATGCATATTGAATGTTAGTTGGGAGACCAGAGGGAAATAGACCTTTGGGGAGGCCGAGACGTAGATGGGAGGATACTATTAAAATGGATTTAAGGGAGGTGGGATATGTTGATAGGGACTGGATTAATTTTGCACAGGATAGGGACCTATAGTGGGCTTATGTGAGAGCGGCAATGAACCTTCGGGTTCCTTAAAAGACATTTGTAAGTAAGTAAGTATTATTATTATTACTTACTTACTGGCTTTTAGAGAACCTGGAGGTTCACTGCCGCCTTCACTTAAGTCCGCCATCGGTCCCTATCCTGTGCAAGATTAATCCAGTCCCTATCATAATATCCCACCTCCCTCAAATTCATTTTAATAATATTATCCTCCCATCCACGTCTCTGCCTCCCTAAAGGTCTTTTTCCCTTTGGTCTCCCAACTAACACTCTATATGCATTTATGGATTAAACCATACGTGCTACATGCCCTGCCCATCTGAGACGTCTGCATTTAATGTTCCTAATTATGTCAGGCGAAGAATACAATGCGTGTTGTGTAACTTCTAGATTTTCCTGTAACTTCATTCCTCTTAGCCCCAAATATTTTCCTAAGCACCTTATTCTCAAACACCCTTAGTCTCTCTTCCTCTCTCAAAGTGAGAGTCCAAGTTTTACAACCATAGGTACAGAACAACCGATAATATAATTGTTTTATAAATTCTTACTTTCAACTTTTTTGAGAGCAGACTGGATGACGAAAGCTTCTCAACCGAATAATAAAAGGCATTTCCCATATTTATTCTGCGTTTAATTTATTTTGTTACTGTTGCTCCAACATATTTTAATTTTTTCATCTCTTCAAAGAATAAATTTCCAATTTAAAATTCCTTTTCAGAACGAAAAGTTACAATTGTAAGGACCAAATTTCTGCAGATTTAAAAGACAAAACTGAAATTCTTTTAATGATTTATTATGATAATACACTACTCCCTTAAATTGACTGAGCATATTCGGAATTAAATCAATGACTTTTTACAAACACGCTATGAAATTAAACAATTTCTTTCTCGGAAAGGAAGCAAAAACAAACAAAATTGTATTATACTCTTTTGTTTGAAATATCTCAAACAATAAATCTAATTTTTTAGCCATAACTCGGAAACAAATCCAGGTATTTAGAAAATTTATTTAAATTCTCTTTCCGCTATATATGCATACATTTTTCTCAAGTTTCTGTGCGGGAAGTGTTAAAATATAAATTAAAATTGCTCAACGACAGGACTTAAGGATCTCTCACTTGACAACTGATGATTGAATTTCGCAGTTAACACACGCAGGTGGCCACGAAAGAAAATCCATTAAACTGTTATTACATCTCGAGTTTCAAACTAACGGAGCCATATTAATTGAGTTTTGTTTGAAATTCATAAACCAATTCAATGAGGAAGTCGGTGAGAACAGGTTTGCACTTATCTTGCTGATGTCTGAATTCAGTTATTTCGCTACTTATAGTGTAATTAATGTTTAATAAAGTTTTAGAGTTGTCAACTCTTAGCTGCCGCAAATGGTTAAAAAAAAAAACAGAAAAATATCCTTTATTCTTAGCACATGAACTTGGCAAAGTGGAATAAATTAGGAAAGTATTATAAAGCAACGACATGAAAAAGACGATAAGTCCAGCTGGCGTCTATACCGATAACGTTTCACATAATTTGCATACAATGATGCCAGTCTATTAACTAATAGGTAGTTTTGAGAGACAAATTTCGAACGATAGGAAAAAAGTTGGCAATATTAAAAATGTTTTATTATTTTGTATATTGATATAAAGGAACAATACACAAAGATTTGGTAAATTTGTTATATAAAAAACTTACTTACTGACTTACTTACTTACTGGGTTTTAAGGAACCCGGAGGTTCATTGCCGCCCTCACATAAGCTCGCCATTGGTCCCTATCCTGAGCAAGATTAATCCAGTCGCTACCATCATATCCCACCTCCCTCAAATCCATTTTAATATTATCCTCCCATCTACGTCTCGACCTCCCCAAAGGTCTATTTCCCTCCGGTCTCCCAACTAACACTCTATATGCATTTCTGGATTTGCCCATATGTGCTATATGCCCTGCCCATCTCAAACTTCTGGATTTAATGTTCCTAATTATGTCAGGTGAAGAATACAATGCGTGCAGTTATGCGTTGTGTAACTTTCTCCATTCTCCTGTAACTTCATCCCTCTTAGCCCCAAATATTTTCCTAAGAACCTTATTCTCAAAAACCCTCAATCTCTGTTCCTCTCTCAAAGTGTGAGTCCAAGTTTCACAGCCATACAGAACAACCGGTAATATAACTGTTTTATAAATAATTCTGACTTTCAGATCTTTTGACAACAGACTAGATGACAAAAGCTTATCAACCGAATAATAACAGGCATTTCCCGTATTTATTCTGCGTTTAATTTCCTCCCGAGTGTCATTTATATGTGTTACTGTTGCTCCAAGATATTTGAATTTTTCCACCTCTTCGAAGGATAAATCTCCAACTTTTATAGTTCCATTTCGTACAATATTCTGATCACGCGACATATTCATATACTTAGTCTTTTCGGGATTTACTTTCAACCCTATCTCTTTACTTGCTTCAACTAGAATTTCCGCGTTTTCCCTAATCGTTTGTGGATTTTCTCCTAACATATTCACGTCATCCGCTTAGACAAGAAGCTGATGTAACCCATTCAACTCTAAACCCTGTCTATTATCCTGAACCTTCCTAATGGCATATTCTAGAGCGAAGTTAAAAAGTAAAGGTGATAGTGCATGTCCCTGTTTTAGCCCGCAGTGAATTGGAAAAGCGTCAGATAGAAACTGACGTATACGGACTCTGCTGTAAGTTTCACTAAGACACATTTTAATTAATCGAACTAGTTTCTTGGGAATACCAAATTCAGGAAGAATATTATATAAAACTTCTCTCTTAACCGAGACATACTCCTTTTTGAGGTCTATGAATAACTGATGTACTGTACCCTTGTACTCCCACACAGAAAAACTTCATTTGACTTTTTTCTTCAATTATGTATATTCTACCGCCAGTTTTTTTTTTTGCAGTTTATTTCATTTACGCTATGTAGTAATATTGTCTGATGGCGGGCTTATGTGAGGGCGGCAATGAACCCGCGGATTCCTTAAAAGCCATTTGTAAGTAAGTGCGCTATGTATATGTATAAAGACACAACACTGTAACTTTCTGTCTTGAAATATTTAATGAGATATAATGTAACTCTACTCTTTATTGAAGTATTGACGAAGACATAAGAGCATTTAGTTACCTGGCAACCAAATCAAATCACAATCCAGCAAGGATCTGTGCTGGTCGAACCAAATACCTGGAGCTCTGCTGAGGTTGCGAACCGCCGGGCACGGTACAACAAAGTTCAGTTAAATTTAGGGTAGGACTAATTTGCAATCGTAATGGCGGCCAGACGCCCGGGGTGAGGTCGGCAATCTAAGCAGGTAAATCCCTCCTTTCGCGGCTCCCTGCTACTTTCCTACATTATTCCGCTGCTTTACGTGTCAGTTCCCACAGCAATACCCCGGGACTCCATCTGGATTAACACCACTTATCATTGTTAGGATTCGCTTCGCATGTCAAAGCTGTTGAAATGCATTCTGGTAGGTGGAAATTAAAAAGTCAACGCTTTTGGCGTAATTTTTTGTATTTTACCTCCTAATGCAGTGTTTAGGTGAAGTATAAGGAAGCATTTAGAGATTTTAGTCACGGAACAGTCCAGTAATATTTAAATAGGAATAGTAACAGCATCAGTAGTACCAGTATTAGGAATAATACTCTAGTAGTAGTAGTAGTAGTAGTAGTAGTAGTAGTAGTAGTAGTAATAATAATAATAATAATAATAATAATAATAATAATAATAATAATAATAATAATAATAATAATGATTTATTTTAGCTGGCAGAGTTAAGGCCGTAAGGCCTTCTCTTCCACTCAACCAGCAAAAAGTGTATATACATATGCATGAACTTACAAAGAATCCAACAATTTGATATAGATGAGAGTTACATGTATACAAAAGTTATTTACAAATTAAACAACAAAATACTATGAACTATTAATTAAACACTGAAATAAACTGTGTAGCAGAATTAAGCTAAAATACATAGAATGTAATTAGTAGTAGTAGTAGTAGTAGTAGTAGTAGTAGCAGTAGTAGTAGTAGTAGTAGTAGTAGTAGTAGTAGTAGTAGTAGTAGTAGTAGTAGGTCCTATGGCCTTAATCCTATTATTTAAATAAAAAAATAAAAAATAAATAAATAAACAAACAAACAAACAAACAAATAAATATATATAAATAAACCAACAAGTAAATAAATAAATAAATAAATAAATAAATAAATAAATAAATAAATAAATAAATAAATAAATAAATAAATAAATAAATAAATAAATCAATAAATAAAAAGATATATAAATAAATAGATAAATAAAAAATAAATAAATGCATATAAATAAATAAATAAATATGTAAATAAAAATAAATAAATAAATAATAAGTAAATAAATAAAATAAAATAAATAAGTACATAAATAAATAAAAACAAACAAACGAATATATATATATGTATATAAACAGACAAACAAACAAGTAAATAAATAAATAAAAAAAAAATAAATAAATAAATAAGTAAATAAATATACAATTAAATAAATATCTAAATAAATAAATATATAAATAAATAAACAAATATATATAAACAAATAATAAAATAAAAAAATAAAATAAATAAAATGAATAAATAAATAAGCAAGCAAGCAAACAAACAAAGAAACATACATACAAATAAATAAATAATATATAAATAAATAAATAAATAAATAAATAAATAAATAAGTAAATAAATCAATAAATAATTTTAGTAGAAATTTGAAATTCGGATAATCAAATTTGGGACAACTCTAGAATACACTTACATAGCAAAAAACAAATGCTGTAACGTTGCGAAAAGTCATGGCCAACTGTGCAGAGAAGTTTATGACGTAATGCTGCAAGATTCATACAGTGACACTGTTTTGTTTAGCCGCGCGGTTTTCATTTTCCAGCAACATTGGGCTTGGTCAGTTCTTGGATGGGTGACCGCGTGGGAACACAGCGTGCCGTTGTAGAAACTTTTGTTTTTCTGTTTATATTAGTATATTTTATGTTGCAATTATTAGGGAAATAAATAAATAAATAAATAAATAAATAAATAAATAAATAAATAAGTACATAAATAAATAAACAAACAAACGAATATATATAAACAAACAAACAAGTAAATAAATATATAAATAAATAAACAAATATATATATATATTATATATAAACAAATAAAAAATAAAAAAGTAAAAGGAATAAAATGAATAAATAAATAAGCAAGCAAGCAAACAAACAAAGAAACATACAAATAAATAAATAAATAATAAATAAATAAATAAATGAATGAATAAATAAATAAATTGATTAATTTTAAAAGAGCAGTGTACTATGATAATAAATGATTGAAGGAATTTAGTTTTGTTCTTTAATTGTGCAGAACTCTGATCCGAACAGACGTAATTTTTCGTTCTGCAAAGGAATTTTAAAATGTTACATTTGTTCGTATCAAATTTCTGCACATTTAAAGGACAAAACTAAAATTCTTTCTACTATTTATTATCATAATATATTACTTAATTTTACCGACTATATCGGGAATTAAATCAATGGCTTTCCCAAAACACGATTTGAAATGCTTCATATAATACAATTTTTATCTCTGAAACGAAGAAAAAAAATTAGCAAAATTGTATTAAACTTTTTTTGCTTGGAGTATCTAAAAGAATAACATCCTGAAGTTAATGCCATTACTTACGATTCACTCTGTAGACCTATACTAAACTAGTCATCATGAAACTATCTTCTTGTTACAGAAACACGTTACCGAACAAATCAAGCTCCACTCTTTTCTCTTGTAATGATCTGTGCTTGTTTTGTCTCCGACTCGCCACGGAATGGTCACTAACGTCAGAACAGATTATTTATTTATTTAGTTATTTATATCTATTTATTTATTTGCTTATTTACCTAGTTATTTATTTGTTTATTTATATACTCATTTATTTACTTACTTATTTACCTACTTATTTATTTAGTTATTTGTTTATTTATTTATTTACTTATTTACATATTTATTTACTTATTTACCTATTTATTTATTTATTTATTTACTTATTTACTTATTTATTTATTTACTTATTCATTTACGTATTTATTATTTATTTATTTAGTTATTTTTTATTTATTTGTTCATATATTTAATTTTTTATTTATTTATTTATTTATTTAGTTACTTGTTTATTTATTTATTTACTTATTTACTTATTTATTTACTTATTTATTTCTTTATTTATTTATTTATTTATTTATTTAGTTATTTGTTTATTTATTTACTTATTCATTTATTTATTTACTTATTTATTTATTTACTTGTTTATTTATTTATTTACTTATTTACTTATTTATTTATTTGTTTATTTATTTATTTACTTATTCATTTATATATTTACTTATTTATTTATTTAGTTATTTGTTTATTTATTTACTTATTCATTTGTTTATTTACTTACTTATTTAATATTTATTTAGTTATTTGTTTATTTATTTACTTATTCATTTGTTTATTTACTTATCTATTTACTTATTTATTTAATATTTATTTAGTTATTTGTTTATTTATTTATTTACTTATTCATTTATATATTTACTAATTTATTTATTTAGTTATTTGTTTATTTATTTACTTATTCATTTGTTTATTTACTTATTTATTTAATATTTATTTAGTTATTTGTTTATTTATTTACTTATTCATTTATATATTTACTAATTTATTTATTTAGTTATTTATTTATTTATTTACTTATTCATTTGTTTATTTACTTATTTATTTAATATTTATTTAGTTATTTGTTTATTTATTTATTTACTTATTCATTTATATATTTACTTATTTATTTATTTAGTTATTTGTTTATTTATTTACTTATTCATTTGTTTATTTACTTATTTATTTAATATTTATTTAGTTATTTGTTTATTTATTTATTTACTTATTCATTTATATATTTACTTATTTATTTATTTATTTAGTTATTTGTTTATTTATTTACTTATTCATTTGTTTATTTACTTATTTATTTAATATTTATTTAGTTATTTGTTTATTTATTTATTTACTTATTCATTTATATATTTACTTATTTATTTATTTAGTTATTTGTTTATTTATTTACTTATTCATTTGTTTATTTACTTATTTATTTAATATTTATTTAGTTATTTGTTTATTTATTTATTTACTTATTCATTTATATATTTACTTGTTTATTGATTTAGTTATTTGTTTATTTATTTACTTATTCATTTGTTTGTTTACTTATTTATTTAATATTTATTTAGTTATTTGTTTATTTATTTATTTACTTATTCATTTATATATTTACTTGTTTATTGATTTAGTTATTTGTTTATTTATTTACTTATTCATTTGTTTGTTTACTTATTTATTTAATATTTATTTAGTTATTTGTTTATTTATTTATTTACTTATTCATTTATATATTTACTTGTTTATTGATTTAGTTATTTGTTTATTTATTTACTTATTCATTTGTTTGTTTACTTATTTATTTAATATTTATTTAGTTATTTGTTTATTTATTTATTTACTTATTCATTTATATATTTACTTGTTTATTGATTTAGTTATTTGTTTATTTATTTACTTATTCATTTGTTTGTTTACTTATTTATTTAATATTTATTTAGTTATTTGTTTATTTATTTATTTACTTATTCATTTATATATTTACTTGTTTATTGATTTAGTTATTTGTTTATTTATTTACTTATTCATTTGTTTGTTTACTTATTTATTTAATATTTATTTAGTTATTTGTTTATTTATTTAATTGCTTATTTATTTACTCTACTGGAGTAATGACTATCAGACCTGTATTGTAGAGTCTCATTTTTATTAGATAATATTTGACATAGTAGACCTATACACTCACTCCCTTGCAACGCGCAAACAGTGGAAGCTACCGTACTTGCAGAAGCTAGCGGAGTACTGTACACCCTTCATCACTGTCCCAAGGTCCGGTCAATGTGTCAGAAGGGCCGCACTTTGTCGTAAAGTCTCAAACAGCTAGGTAATAAGACTTTCGCCGAATACCAATGTACATATAAGACAGTCGTTTCATTAAAATTCAAATGCAGTGTTGATTAAAACAATTAGCATGTAAACAGCGGTCGGAAAGACAAGATTCCGACACTTGTATCATCAATCAAGTGTGTGTCCCAGACGACCACTCCCAGGGTCTGGGGTTTGTCCTCTTCGGCAGCGATTACGATCCGAGCATGACAAATACGAGGCAGGGATCAGACAAACGCGCATTGTTCATTGAAGCTACCGAGAGCTATTTCATTATCAGCTTAATTTGCATTTACAAGTAATCTCATCTGCAAATGCGATATAAACTGCCGACTGAGTTCAGAAATCCCACGCGACAGAGCTGCCATCTTAAGGGAAAAAATGTAACAAAAATTAAATGTTATTTTGTATCACAGTTTTCTGTACAGAGTGGAAGCGCATTATCTAGCGAAATTTATAGACTTGTACTTGCTATTTGGGAAAAGGAAATCGTACCAGAACAATGGAAAGAGTCTATAATTGTACCTATCTTTAAGAAGGGGGGAAGACTAACTGTAGTAACTTTCGAGGAATATCGTTTTTGTTGACGTCGTACAAAATTTTGTCCAATATTCTTTAGAGAAGATTAACTCCATATACAAGGTTTTAAAAAAAGTATCTAATACTTTAGGAGGTGATGGTATGCATCAAAACAAGAACACAATGTCTAATAAACTTGGGTCCTACAACATATACTTTCTGAGAGCTGAACATTTGTTCATAGGAGGTGCTCAATGTGACGTCCATTTATGGCAATGCATTTTTCTACCCTCCAATACAGCAGGTTACCAGATAATCGTACCGTAGTTGACACCCCTGGCATGGAATAGTGATACGTCGCAAGAAATACTGAAAACAAAGTTTGGTTCCGGATATGAGCGGGGTTCAACAGAGATGATGTTGTGAATTTTAGTAATCAGCATGTGTGGGCCGATGAAAATCCCCATGGAGTTGAAGAAATAATGCATCAACACCGATTCTCAATCAACGTATGGGCAGACGTTCTTGGCGATAGATTAAAGGCCATACGTGCTACCACAGTGATTAACTGGGGCTCGTTATCAGGACTTTCTTATTAACGTATTGCCTACTTTGCTGGAGAATGTGCCATGTCAGCAAAGACTACAGATGGGTTCATGCATGATGGCACACCAGTACATTTTTCCGCAATAAGCGTGAACACCTGACGCTGACATTTCAGGACCGCTGGATTGATTGGGAGGCCCCACACCTTAGCCTGCTCGTTTCCCAAACCTTAATCCCCTAGGCTTTTGGTTATCAAGAACAACCAGCTCAATTTCAAAGAGTGTGTGATTCCTTACGCCAAAGGGCAGAGGAATGCATTGCCATGAATGAACGTCACACTGAGCACCTCCTATGAACAAGTATTCAGATCTTAGAAAGTATGTGTTGTAGGATCCATATTTATTAGAATTTTTTTTTCTTGTTTTGATGTATATACTAGCACCTCCTTAATATTGGATACTTTTTTTAACACCCTGTATAGATGAAATTATTGGTTATCATCAATGTGGTTTTAGGCGTAATAGATCGACTATTGATCAGATATTTTGTATTCGACAGATATTGGAGAAACAAATGGGAGTATAAGGGTACAGTACATCAGTTATTAATAGATTTCAAAAAGGCATATGACTAGGTTAAGAGAGAAGTTTTATGTAATATTCTTATTGAATTTGGTATTCCCAAGAAACTAGTTCGATTAATTAAAATGTGTCTCAGTGAAACGTACAGCAAAGTCCGTATAGGCCAGATTCTGTCTGACGCTTTTTCCAATTCACAACGGGCTAAAGCAAGGAGAAGCACGTTCACCTTTACTTTTTAACTTTGCTCTAGAACAGAGGTCGGCAACCTAAGGCCCACAATGTACTTCTATTTGACCCACTTTTTGTATAGGCCTATACAGATAATAAAATAATAGGTTTAAAAAAAATTAACTTACATTTTCTTCAACCTCGAAATAAATTATTTTGGGGAACTTAACAGCTTCTGCTACAATTGATTAGTAGGAGAGGCGCACTCCCTCTCTCTCCTCTCTCTCATACACTGTATTAAAATTAACTCGACAAATAGCTCTTTAACTACCTCCTGTATTATACAGGGCTTTCATTTCAAAACTTCCCAGTCTAATAACTACAGACGTGGACAAATTATTAGACTAAATCAATTATATGTGCAACGAAGCTGCATTTATCGGTAGAAATAATGAACAAAAATGTATTTTGCACAGAAATAATGAATAGAAAATTGAGTCTTGAGGTTACAGATATTTTGTGAACGTTCCCTTATTCTTTAATAGCCGTACCCGTGCGCTCCGCTGCACCCGCTAGAAATAAACATAAAGTAATTACATAATTAAAATAGGGCATTTGATCCAGGGAACATTCCTGTTTGATAGAAGGATAAATCGTTTATTTATTATACTCCAATTTTACAAAGAACCCTATTTTACCTGAGATAGGTATGTTAGGGTTATAAATACATAATAGTAGGCTAATTTATTTATTTTTATTTATTTATTTATTTAGAATATTAACGTGCAAAAACAACAGCACAAGACCAATTACAGTCACAAGGCCAATTAATAATAATAATAATAATAATAATAATAATAATAATAATAATAATAATAATATGATATAGGTTAATGAAGTCTCCTATTGAATTAGTCTTACGTGTCAATTATGAAATTAATACAATTTAACAAATCTATATATTCAGCAAATCTGTACAAAGTTTTTTAAGTTATACACATGAATGAATGAAATGGAATGAGTTGAAATTAAATCCTAAAATACAATCTTATATTTCTATTAATAAGTTTCATGAAATGTATGCTATATTATAACCTAAGCAAATATCTAATCCTAATATTCACAAGAATGTAGTTTAAATTTCTGTGCGTTGAAATCTCTGAAGACGTTACACAGTTTTCCGTTAAACATTGTTGTCACAAGCAATTTTTAAATTATATACATCACAAACACAAGAACACAAAAATACATCACTCTAACATACGAAAAAAAAAAACGCACATAATTACTACCTACATTCAAGAAATTAAATTACAACATCCCATACAGAACAAATAACACTCTACAAAAGCATCTCAACACACAAACAACACAAACAAACAAATACAACCACACAGGCGTATACAAACTCAACTGTAACACCTGCAACAACTTCTACATTGGACAAACAGGCAAATCGTTTCAAACAGGTTACAAAGAACACATCACAGCCATACCAAATTACAAAACACCTCCACATATGATATGTTACTTAATTTAAATTTCATCCAAATAATTAAAATGCGATCATTTTTGTCCAGAGACACTCATTTGGTGCAATGACATTTCCTTTAACATGTTTCTTAATTTTTATTACATGCAACCATAGTTTAATGAAGATTGACATCATTTAGATTTAATGTGTATATTTTATTTTACTTGTTATAGGTTTCCATGAATTATGGTAATAACTTAATTTTAACCCTTGTTTTCCACGTATTCAGTAAATGGCGCTTGGCCCACTATGGTTCTGAACCCTTCAAATAACTTAAATTATATTAAATATAATATTACATATTATATTATATTATATCAGAAGTTACTGTAATAACATTATAGCATTATGTCCATCTAGAGAAACTACACTTTCCAATGGTGAAATAATAATTAATTATACAAATCGGTTAATTTAGTTTCCGATATTACTTCATACAAACACAGAAACATTCTCTGTAGGCTATCTTTCATGGCTTTCGATTGTTGCTGTCCAAGGCCCCTTATAGATGAAGTCATTTGTTTTTTAATTCATTACACGGCTTTA
>NC_091129.1:153748614-153751114 GCF_040183065.1 Periplaneta americana
CCAACGTAACACACATAACAATTTCCCTCTTCTTACCGCTTAAGCGCGACATTCATTTTACTGCTTTAGGCTTTTAACATATTATTTTTAGAGACGTTTAACATAGTAATAATTATAAATTGGAAACTTACAACTGCAATTTCATCTAAATTGCAATGTTAATTATTGTTTTTAAATATTTGCAAAAGTCTACTACTCCACGAAACGTATTGCATTCCTGATACAAGTAACATTAAGGAAGTCGTGAAAAAATCAAAAGATTCCAGATGCCGATGTTATTACTGCAATATGTTATATAAATAATATTGTTAAAATATTAAAATGAAAAATAAATCATTACATAACCTTACCGTTTGTTTTAAGTTCGCATTTATAGACTGGGGGGGGGTGGAAAGACAGACGTATATCACGGCCTGCTGGAGTATAGTAAACACAGAAAACATTTTATAGCAACAAGATATTTTGGTTTTCCGAAGTTGCCGTCATTAAACAGAAACCAACATGGAGATTTCATTACAACTAATTAGAAATTCCTCTTTCAGGTATGTAATAAACGATCTTCGCACAAAATAATGTACGATACACGAGCGGTACGTTTGTTTTCATGTTCTCGGAAATTAAAAAAGCTCAACTACGTTTCGCTTTTTCAATCTTTCCCTCGACCATGAAAACGTCAACATACCGCTCTTGTAACGTTTATTACTATTAAGAGATCTAACAATTGCAGAACTCAAAGGCTCAATAACTATTTTCAGACATCATACATATGGACCATGACTAATTCGCATCTCCTTGACGTTACTTCGTTTAACATCATGTGTTTCAATATAATTCAAATTGTTATTTTTCACTCTAACAACAATTTATCACTAAGCCTCAAGGTATTTACTCTATTGTATCATGGTACTCTTTGTCGATGGCAACCTGTAGTGGTTACAGGAAGAAATTAAATCAATCAGAATCAAAACTTCAGAAACAGATAATAAAAACTGTTTTGTGTAGTCTTGTATCTGCATAAATCAAGTCTTATATCGTTACAATTTCTCGTATGATGTTCGTGAAAATGTAAGTTCAAAGGGAAATTATCTATATTCACTTTGGTATATAACAAACACTGCAATACATATAGCGATGGAAGAGTGAGAATTTTACAGGATTGAAATAACGGTTTACAATGTTCTTTTGGTCCAATGTGGATAACGATGTTGTGGTAAAATAGTTCATAAACCGAAGTTTTGCAAATTACCTTCTGATTCTGTTACCACAACCTGACCAACTGCATACAGTATATTAATTACTACCATTTGTGTTGTTTTCAATGATGCTAGTAGGGACCTTTACAGAAATATAAATAACAAATGAAATCAGAAACATTCAATGCATCTTCGACCACAGCATAGTTGAACATGTGCATTCACCTGGGATCCATTGTGTAGTGTTAACACACTGTTTGGTACCTCTATTGTTAATATATTTCCAACGAGAGTAGTTGAAGAAATGCGTAACCCATTTCGGGCTTTACACATTAAATATCAACCGCATCGGTTATTGGAGAAGCTCAATCGGAGCGGCCTGTATTATTAATCTCCATATAGACAAACTGCATTTTGTGACGTAATAGCGACAGACTGGCAGTCTATATGTTTGTCTATCAACTCATTAGCCTTGTATACACAAGTTTATTGTTGAGTTCCATCTTTCAATCAGGCTGAACAAGGCTTCTTTTGTTTTCGGATCGTTAATAACTTCCCCCAGTTATAAATCCCCGTGGTCCAAAATTCATCCCATTGTAGCACGAAAGTGTACACAAATATCAATTGGCACACGGTTGTTATTATCGTCATAAGAGAGGCATGAAGCTGCCGCATGCAGTTATTGTTCTGCTGATGCCAGTGTCGGTTTCAATAGATGCATGAGCTGGTACAGTCGCCTCCCACCAAAGTGCACTCTGCAGCGCTCAAAAGCTCCAGGAATTGCCATCGTGTGCTAATTTAAAAAATGGAGCTGCTTTTGAAACAGCTGAAGTATTACGGTATCTGAGAACGTGGTTGTGCAAGTAAAGGCTGGTTCACAATAAACCGGAAACGAGAATCAGAAGGAAAACGAAAACGGTAAAATTATTAAAATGTGTACATTTAAATGTGAGCATTCACAATTAACGAAAAGCTTGCCGGAGCCCGGGATCGGGAACGGAGAGTTGGCCAAGTTTCAACTTTGGCGTTCACGTTTCCGATCACAGCCCACTAGATTCATTCTATTGCCATCTAAAAGCTATTTTGTCGTCGTATATTTTGTAGCAAGAAGACCGTGACATAACCTATGCATTATTTTGTTCTGTGTTGTGCATCATGGAGCAAGTTTTATTTGATGAGATTCTAATATTGAGTGTCGAGGAAAATCCTCACGTTTACGATAACGTATACGATATAAAGATGAGAAAATGAAGGAGAATACATGGCTTTCAATAGCTGCATCTTTGAATACCGATCGGAAGCGAATC
>NC_091129.1:153756114-153773614 GCF_040183065.1 Periplaneta americana
AGTTTGTAGAACATACTTTTGCAAATACATTGCAAAAATCGTTTGAATCTATCTTTAAAAACGGTTTAGATATATCGGTTTTAGTACAATCCTGCATTGGGTATATATATTTTTTTAAATTTGGGCCCCCAAATAATTTTTTTTTTCAAAATATTTTTATTTGGTTAAGTTGCCACAGCTATGAGCTCTCTACATACAAAAAATTAATAATTTACACCAAATAGGAAAAAAAGTTTTTAAAAATACCATCCTCTCCCCTTAATTCAAACGTTGCCACTAATTTTATTATTGAATGACCCATATATTAGTTTGTAATTATTAACTTGTATTTTTGCAAATTGTACTAACTTCTTTTGTTTCTGGCTAAGTGGAAGAAAAGGCCTGGCGGGCTTAACTTCGCCAGAATAAATGCACATTATCATTCCATTATTTTAGGTCACCCCTCGCAATCAGAGAGTAATAAGGCTAGCTGTACAACCTCTATTAACTGTTATAAACTCTGCATTACAATAAAGATCCCTCCGCAATTACTAGGCATCAACGGTATTGTACTTCGCATTTATAGGCAAGTGTTAAATGTTATGAACAAGCACAGAACAGGTTGTTAAAAGATTCAACCTGACGTGCGAGAAGGGGAAGATGCAAGCGGCTCAGTAGCATTACCATTGATCTTGGAGTCCGCAGTAAGGCGGCCTCAAGATGATGACGTGGAATTTCGCAATACATGTTTCAAATGTCTCGCAACAACTCAGTTCATTTCTTGCCTCATATGCTTAATTATCATTCAAAATATAGGGTAAACATGGGTAATTTCGTAATAATTTCATGAAAATTAATTTAAAATGCAAATGTGTAAATATATCCTTAATCCGATTTTTTCATCTAAAAGACGATAATTTGCTGTACAAATATGGAGACATAAAAGATTGGATACGTTCTTGAACAAGTGCCAAAAACCACTTTTACAACTTAAGCTAAAAGGTTGGTTATTTCGTGATATTACATTGACTATTACACTCTTACTACGTCATACTACTTTTGACCAATAAAACGGTACGAAAGGACATATTTCAACCAATCATGGCTGCTTATCGCACAATTTTATCGCGTCCCTAGCATTTGTTTAATTTTATCGCATCCCTAGCATTTGTTTAATTTTATCGCGTCCCTAGCATTTGTTTATTTGCTTGCCAACATTTGAAACTGCGCTGGTCTGGACGTCAAAAAAAAAAAATATATATATAATTACAAACCACTCCAGTCGATGCACAGCAGTTTCAAATATGACTCGCATTGGCATTCAAGAACAAGAAGTAATAAAAATCACTGATCATACCTATGCATCTTATGAAATCCGATTTACAAATAAATGAAGAGCACCATTCGGAATACACCATGTAGGCCTAAATCAACGAGTTCCACTTCTATTACGCACACGTCCAATATAACATCAATTGAACCACCAACCACATTCAAATTTGAAAATTGTACATTCAATAATTATTCCTTTTAAAATTATTCATGTTTATTTTTTATGTCATCGTCGTTAATTAAAACTTTTCTAACACTTGTGTACAGTATATTAGTTAGGTTATGTTATAGCTTCTGCTATATGATATTATGGATAGTCACGTATCAGAGATTGTTTAATATTAAGATTTATTGAAAATCATCTGTCAAGTGACGTTGATTACTGGGATTCGGATAATTGAAGTGGAATGTTGCATTTTAATAAAAATGAAACTGAATCAACAAAGCCTTCTTGACTAGTAACATTGCCATCGTGTATAATAGATCGAGAACTTCTCGACGAGAAGGCATTGCTCACTACTGCCATCTGGCATGCATCTAGCGTAATATTTGTAATGTTGAGATGGTACAATATTACATTTGAAGACAGTTGTATTTTCGTAAGTCAATTAATATTTTATTGTATTGGAGTACTTCGTTACTTCTAATCTTTATATACTTTCTTCTAATCGTGTAATAGCCAATTAAATCCCACTCGAGTTTTGATTTTCTCTAGATAAATCAAAACGTCTAGTGAGATTACTGTTGATAATTTCGTGAGAGGTAAAAGAATTGTGGAAAAATTCATTAAAGTCAAATAAAATTCTCATTTATTGTTACAAGACTTCAAACATAGTAATTCTTCAGTTTTTTTGCTTTTGATTTTATATTTTCTTCTACTTATTTTTAGAAATATTTTCAAACCGAAGTTTTTACTAGAAGATATCAATTTTTAAGCTTCCTTTTTTTTTTTTTTTTTTTTGGTTACATTTACAAGACATAGAGAAACATTTTTGTGCGTTGATTTTATAAAATATCTCATTTAATGTCTTTAAAAAATTTGAAATTTTGAAATTGTTATTTTTTCTATAATTCATGAAAAAATGTTAATAAAATGAATTAGCGGCATTTCTTACAAAATAAATACATAGAAACATACAGCTACCTCGTAAATACTTGCAGTAAAAATTTCATCCAGATTCATTAATATCTGGTATAAAAAAGTTGGTATTGAATCAAGAAAAATAAACTTACGTAAATATAATAATAATAATAATAATAATAATAATAATAACTATAATAATAACGATAATAATAATAACTATAATAATAACGATAATAATAATAATAATAATAATAATTACTACTACTATTATTATTATTACTATTATTATTAATATTATTATTATTATTATTATTATTATTATTATTATTATTATTATTATTATTATAGTTATTATATTTACGTAAGTTTATTTTTCTTGATTCAATACCAACTTTTCTATACCAGATATTAATCAATCTGGATGAAATTTTTACTGCAAGTATTTATGAGGTAGCTGTATGTTTCTATGTATTTATTTTGTAAATAATTTAAACGCAGAATAAATATGGGAAATGCCTGTTATTATTCGGTTGAGAAGCTTTTGTCATCTAGTCTGCTATCGAAAAATCTGAAAGTTAGAATTTATAAAACAGTTATATTACCGATTGTTCTAAATGGTTGTGAAGCTTGGACTCTCACTTCGAGAGAGGAACAGAGATTAAGGGTGTTTGAGAATAAGGTTCTTAGGAAAATATTTGGGGCTAAGAGGGATGAAGTTACAGGAGAATGGAGACAGTTACACAACACAGAGCTGCACGCATTGTATTCTTCATCTGACATAATTAGGAACATTAAATCCAGACGCTTGAGATGGGCAGGGCATGTAGCACGTATGGGCGAATCCAGAAATGCGTATAGAGTGTTAGTTGGGAGGCCGGGGGGAAAAAGATCTTTGGGGAGGCCGAGACGTAGATGGGAAGATAATATTAAAATGGATTTGAGGGAGGTGGGATATGATGGTAGAGACTGGATTAATCTTGCTCAGGATAGGGATCAATGGCGGGCTTATGTGAGGGCGGCAATGAACCTCCGGGTTCCTTAAAAGCCAATAAGTAAGTAAGTAAATAATAATAATAATAATAATAATAATAATAATAATAATAATAGCCTTCTCTAACACTCATCCAGGAGTAAAACTGCGATACAAAAAACACTACAGATTTACAAAGTAAAGTACACTACAATTTTACACACAAAACTGAAGTAGATAATCATAATATAATGTAAACAACAAGTCAATATAAATCAGACATAATATATAACATATAGAAAGAAAGGAAAAAGCATAATAAAATGTGAACAGTAGGTCAAAATACAAAGTATAAAATACAAGAAAATAATAATATTGATGATAATGATGATAATAATAATAACGATAATAATAATAATAATAATAATAATAATAATAATAATAATAATAAAATAGTAAAGTACAAAGCATAAAATGAACGCAATATTTTTAGGTACACGCAGTAAGGAAAATTATGATTACATATAGCTCAACTTATCACATTATAGACGTACCATTATCAGATAATATGTGACGAAACTAAAACAGATAAAATAAAGTAGATATTACTAGAATATCACAAATTTAGTGAATACATGGAAACATGCAATACAACACTTGTCATAATAGTAAGTTAGTTTGGCAACTCGTCATAACTTGGATTTGAAAGTGGCAGAGAGTTCCAGTGACGAGAGGTAGCAACAGTGAAAGATGAGGAATACAGAGATAATGTGTAGAGTGGAATTTCTAGCGTGTTATCGTTTTGTGATGGAGTATTAATATTATGATAGCGAGAGAGAGTATGAAAACGGGCTAATAAATAATAATAAGGATATGAATTTGAAAGTACAATGAATATTTATGTAACACATACCCATTAAAATTCTCCTCCGTTACATTCATCTCGTAACTTCAGGGAGCCAACTTTAGTACAAAACGTTACTGGAGTTGTAATCAGAATTGTAAAAAATATTCTCTGATAAAAAAATAATTTTGACATTCTTTAAATGCCACTCTCCCTTACATCCTTAATTTAAAAAATAAACCATATTTATAATCAGAATTGAACTAAATCCATTTGGAGTATGAAAATATACATTCAAGATAAGTGAAATAGCCATTTTTTTTTAGAAAATTTTAATGATTTTCATTGGAGTCTCCCCTAAAGTTTCACACGTAAACTAACCCCGTCCCTGATCAAGGGCTCAAGGTAAAATTTGTTAGCCATTTCTAGGGGAAGTAGAATTTCGATTTTGAACAACCTCTATAATTGAAATCATCATCAAATAAACACTACTAGCATCAACACTACTATTATTATCTGCAAGGATCACTTTCTCCTTACTGATTACAGTTTGATTATTCTCGGTTGCTATACATAATTTCTTTCAGTGTTAGTTTGTTCTTCAATGAGAAATCGATCATTTGCGAGACAATCCTTGTCACGAGTGCCTCTTTCAGAGTCGATTTCAACCCTTCCAGCAGCAGAAGTCAAGCTGTTCCCATTACAAATGTCTGTAATTTGCTAGAGTTGCTTAGTTATTTGTATTGCTTTGTTAGTATCTCGTTCAGGGACTGTAGTATTAATACATCAATTCTTTGCCTTAATAAGAGCCGTGTAAATGATAGAGCTTCCACACGTCTGTCTCTGTTTCTATGGCAACAGATATCACACTGTGACACTAATGAGCAGTTTAATGTAACTGAGACTACGTGATGAGAAGCCGCTCAATGCTATAAACATGTAAGCCATTGTGCCTCTTTGTGAGTGAGATTCAAGTCCTGGCATCTTTTTCTGACTACGCGTGACACCAGATTGCTTTAATATCGGTCTGTAGTCTTCAGCTTGTATTAAAATAGATACTGTGTTTAGTATTTGACAATTGATTTTAACATTCTTCTCCAACTATAGATGCTATTCTGGGACTGTGAAGTATACGAAGATATAAGAAAGCAGTGAAATTAAAATTGGTTCGGGAAATAAGAGAGGTCTGATCTAAAACCTTATCTTGGAAATAATATATACTGTTACAAGTGAAATATGCAGTAATAATAATAATAATAATAATAATAATAATAATAATAATAATAATAATAATAATTCATAGATTACAAAAAGGCATATGACTCGGTTAAGAGGGAAGTATTATATGGTATTCTTATTGAATTTGGTATTCTCAAGAAACTAGTTCGATTAATTAAAATGTGTCTCAGTGAAACATACAGCAGAGTCCGTATAGGTCAGTTTCTATCTGATGCTTTTCCAATTCACTGCGGGCTAAAGCAGGGAGATGCACTATCACCTTTACTTTTTAACTTCGCTTTAGAATATGCCATTAGGAAAGTTCATGATAACAGGCAGGGTTTGGAATTGAACGGGTTACATCAGCTTCTTGTCTATGCGGATGACGTAAATATGTTAGGAGAAAATCCACAAACGATTAAGGATAACACGGAAATTTTACTTGAAGCAAGTAAAGCGATCGGTTTGGAAGTAAATCCCGAAAAGACAAAGTATATGATTATGTCTCGTGACCAGAATATTGTACGAAATGGAAATATAAAAACTGGAGATTTATCTTTTGAAGAGGTGGAGAAGTTCAAATATCTTGGAGCAACAGTAACAAATATAAATGACACTCGGGAGGAAATTAAACGCAGAATAAATATGGGAAATGCGTGTTATTATTCGGTTGAGAAGCTTTTATCATCTAGTCTGCTGTCAAAAAATCTGAAAGTTGGGATTTATAAAACAGTTATATTACCGGTTGTTCTTTATGGTTGTGAAACTTGGACTCTCACTCTGAGAGAGGAACATAGGTTAAGGGTGTTTGAGAATAAGGTTCTTAGGAAATTATTTGGGGCTAAGAGGGATGAAGTTACAGGAGAATGGAGAAAGTTACACAACGCAGAACTGCACGCATTGTATTCTTCACCTGACATAATTAGGAACATTAAATCCAAACGTTTGCGATGGGCAGGGCATGTAGCACGTATGGGCGAATCCAGAAATGCATATAGAGTGTTAGTTGGGAGATCGGAGGGAAAAAGACCTTTAGGGAGGCCGAGACGTAGATGGGAGGATAATATTAAAATGGATTTGAGGGAGGTGGGATATGATGATAGAGACTGGAGTAATCTCGCACAGGATAGGGACCGATGGCGGGCTTATGTGAGGGCGGCAATGAACCTTCGGGTTCCTTAAAAGCCATTTGTAAGTAAGTAAGTATTATTAGTATGAGATCTTACACATCTCTTAACGTTTCATTATACTTCTCTCCCCATACCACAGTTATTAATCACCAAAGGCCGGCAGTATATGAATAAAACTGTGACAAAATATGAATTTATTGTGGCAAAGTATAATAGTATGCAACGAGCCTATAATGGTAGTAATTAAGACGCGAGTATGTTTGTTTATGAAACGAGCGCAAGCGAGTTTCATAATTTTCATACGAGCGTCTTAATTACCATTACAGGCAAGTTTCATAAGACTTTTTATGCTCGACCATATTTCTAACTTGAAATTATTCATAAGTATTCATGTTATGGTTATGTAAGTGAGGAGCGGAACGGACCTGAATTGTGTGATGTGCGCAGACGCGAAAGTATTGATTTTTTCCGAGGCACGAATGTCATTGACCTCGATATAATCTAGAGAATAACATGGACATTAGTCTTGATATAACCTGGGAATTGATTTAGAATTGAAAAACGAGATGACAAATTGAATTTATTTGAATATTATTTGCAATTAACGCTACCAGAACATAACCTTCTGCTACAGTATTGGATTTCCAGCCTCCGTGACTTTTCGCTAATTGCCTTTCGATTGCATATCTGAGAATAATCGATACTTACGGTTTTATAATGGTACAATGACGATTTCTCATTGGCTGAACAACTGAATTATAATGAATAGGCGTACTTTAATTAGGTGCATTAAAGGGCTACTACCAGGTGTATAATTACTACATTTCGGCATGGTCGAGCATAAACATATGAAATAAATATTTCAATTTAAATTATCTTTGTCCCAACATCATTTGGAGCAGATTTATATTATTGTTTACAAAGAAAACCTTGAGATATTCATAGTTTTGTCTATAGACTATTTAATATGCTACCAAATAATATATAAATAGGCCTGCATTATTAAATTGTTCGTCAGAATCAACAGATTCTTACCTGAATGAACTAAATAATTCGACTTTTCTAGGCAACAATAAATAAATAAATGAATAGATAATAAATAATTAAATAAATAAATAATCAAATAAATACATAAATAAATAAATAAATATATATATACATATAAAAATAAACAAACAAATAAATAAATAATCAAATAAATAAATATATATATATAAACAAACAAACAAACAAACAAACAAATAAATAAATAAATAAATAAATAAATTTACCTCTTTACCTGCAGGCAACAGGATGAAGGAAAGCTTTTAATATTGAACATATTGAACAGTATTTAATATGAATAATGTAATAAATGCAAATTACAAGTTTATTGAAATTAATAGAAAAGAGTAACGCATCTTTGAATGAAATTGAAAAAATAGAGCATAAATTACCTAACATTTAAACTGCCTGAATGCGTTTTTTTTTGTTACACATTTGCCATGTGCTTCACCAGGCAGTTCAGACTGTAAACTGCGTCACCTTTTCTCCACGATTATCTCGAAGCCACCTAAGAACTGCTTCATGATATAGTTGTCTGAAATGGTTTGAAGATAGAAACATCTAAAGGCTGGGCCTATGAGTATTATGACGAGGAAGCTGAAACAGGAGCACACCATTTTCCCGAGATAATCTAGGTACTAAATTTTTGGAATGGGTCGTATAGAAGCAGAACTTTTTTCTATGGCAGGTTTGAGTGACAAATAAATTGTTTGAATATTCGACAAATTGTTCACTGTTGATGTAACCTGACTCAGAGCGAACAAATAACGATCCTGGAGGAGCACCAGCTGATAATGTAGGATGCACTGTTTGACGTTTAGAAATTATCATAGGTGGCACAAAATACCTGGTGCGCTTGTACAACACACACTTGTTGTATTAACGCCCTTTTGACCACTTGATATTGCACTCACCTGATGCATTCCTCGTTCAGTTAAAATTTTTGGGGCCTTCTTTTGTACGGCTAAAATTGCTACAGTTGCTCATATCGCACCGGTGCGAATTAGGCACCTACAAAGTGGTGCGAATTGAGAAACTACGTCATAAGTTATTATTTCCTTTATTCTGGCCTATAATCACCACATGTTCGAAAATCCTACTAAGCTAAATGTTCTTTAATATTTCTTTAAACCAATAACATCTTAAGATTGTTGATTTCTTTGCATACAAATCCGTTATTTAGTTACAAATGTTAGCTAAACATACATCCACCTGAGCGATTATATTAGATACACTATCACCACGCTGCTGACACAAAGAAGTGGCAGAAATCAAGTGACATGGTGGAAGTTCATATGGTAGATTGTAACAATACCACTAGATGCTACACTACTACAGTAACTTATCGTGAGAATTCTTGTTGCCTTACCGCTCGCAGGAGTGGTTTGTAGTATGAAATTTAATATTTTGGTGTCTCTAATAATCAGTATGATTCCCCTTAGGAAATTGGTTACATTAACCGAAGAAAAAAATAAGTTTAAGACATTTATATTGTATTGTATTTATTAACATTCCATGGTATTCATACATTGCTTTACAGCTAGAATATGGAACAAGTCAAAAAAATTAATACTATTATAAAGTCTTAATTTACAGTCACAGTCTAGATGAAATATAAGATACAGACGAGATTTACAATATAGTCTCCTAGTTTTAGTATCAATTTCATGAAGTGTTATTGAATGTCATGAATTCACTTACAGAATAGAAGGCGTGAGAAATTAGGTACTTTTTTAGTTTGGCCCTAAATAATCTTATGTTTTGAGTTCCATTTTTTATATCGATAGGGAGGCTATTAAAAATTTTTACTGCCATATTTAACGCACTCCTTTTTGATAGCACGATACACTTGCCGATGGAGTATGAAAGTCATTTCTTTGACTTGTATTTGTGCTATGAACTGTTGAATTAGTTACAAAGTTTTTACGATTACATACGAGGAAGACTATTAATGAAAAGATATACTGACAAGCCATGGGCATTATTTGTATGAATGCCTAATGCGAGAATGTAGAAATTGTGCACCAGGAATACTAATTCCTAAATCTGTCCTGATTTAATGACCTATTGTCTACGAATATAAATAATAAGGAACAAGACACAGAAAAATGAAGAGCGATATGCGCAACGCGAAGGGTGTAATGTGGAGGCACCTGTCGGTAGAGATGTACAGTGAAAGGGGTTGTCTGGTCTGCCCCGGGCTTTTTGTTATACTCAGATTAATAATCAAAATTCAATTAGGGAAGGTTAGGGGCGACTATGGTCCACTTTTTCATTGGGGATGATCCACCCTATCACATATGGATCGGACCTGTTACTATCTTCTGTGCTGCTCCCTCTTTTCTGCCAAATCCGCCCACCAGCACTTTTCCCCCCCTAATAGATTTATCATCGTGTTTAACAAGGGGTTGTTTTAGTAAGCTCGTTTCAAATTAAATATCAGTAGGTTTTTTTTTCGGAATGTATACCACTTAATTACTGTCAATATAATAAAAAATTACATCACAAGTGCAACATAATGTTCCCATTTTCTTGGAAAGTTTAGTTGCCTCAAATGTACATAAGAAGCGTTCCCCCCCCCCTCCCCAAGTCAAAAAAAGATTCAAAGAAGGTACCGAAAACTTATTTTCAGTCTGACAAATACTAACCACACAGGACTCCGGTATATTGTTGTCACGTAGCATTTACAATTGTTTGCTTTCATATTTTCAAATCTTATTGTCACAATTTTGTGCTACACGTGTTTATTATTGCAGGAGAAATAAATTTGAGTGAGGTACAGTCAGTTACTGTCGGGTGACAGAAGGTCGGGTGACAGAAGGTATAAGATGGGTTAGCTAGAATGCCTAAATTCATGCTTACGTTGGTGAATTAGGTGACCATGTGTTTTCAACCGATAGAACAGTTTTGTTATGTAAGTTTTGTGAAAGACAGTTAATCGCGAAAAAAAAAATTATTTTATACGTCAACATGTATCACCTACGAAGTAAATATGTGAGTTATATTGATATAGGTAATTTAAATTTATTGCTAAATGCAGTATATTATGCTTTTAAAAAATGTATACTGACTTTTTCAAAATTTATTGTGCCAATTTTTTTTACGTTTTATGCCTTTTTTGCCTGCCTATTTTAACTGTTACAAACGCCTAAACGTCTAGGCTCTAATTATAACTCAATAAAAATAATTATTTATTTTGAAATCATAAAAACTGAAATACTAATGAAATTTCCAATGAAATGTAGAGAAAAAAAAAGCAGTTTTCAATCAAAAGTGGAAAATCAAAAATTAATATATATATATATATATATATATATATATATATATATATATATATATATATATATATATATTTACTATTGAAATACTGAGGAGATAAATGTGGTATCAACACATTCGAGTAGTAAGAATGAACCAGATATTCCATATGAAGAGTCCACTGCAAGAATGATGGGTGTCATTTTCTTGTCGAAAATGAACCAAGACTGTCAATGCATGGCTTAAGACATATACAGGGACATCATTTTATTTTTACTTGCATTTTTATTGTACCTGCATTTCTGAATGTACTTCACTCTCACCCCTTCACTAATGTCCTTGCTCCCGTCAGACACACAAACTTACGGCCGCTGTTACATTCGAAGTCTTCAAGCAGTGAAGTAAACACTGCAGTGTATAGTGTGTTTCATAAATATGATTGCGTTTTCTATAGAAGAAAGAACCTATATTAATAATATCGTACTAAAAAAATTATATTCAAGAAACGATAAATTCAATTTCAGAGAATATACTTCAAAATGTTTTTAATAATATGCGTACTGCATTGAAGCCTGCATTGTAATGAACAGCAACCATTTTCAGCAACTTGTTTAAAAATTCAGATTAGCTTTTTTTGAATTGAGGTGGCTAGAAGCAAAGGAATGCTAGTGACATTTGTAATAACATGAGTTAAATGCATCCAGTGTAAGCAAAGGTATCTAAAATTTTAGTGGCAAAGGGATATTTTAATTGCATCACACATTAAAATTTAAATAAAAATTTCACCGATTTTACGAAAGCTTAAATATTTCAACCCCATTTTCTCAAAAGTAACTTAAGTGCACTTACATCCCTTTACTTATGACCCCCTCAATTTAAATGCACTCTCTATATTGTATGTTAACATCAATAATTAATATGCTAAATAAAACAGACATTACATAACGAACATAGCCGCCTAAAAAGTTGAGTTTTTGAAAAAAATAAATGTTACTACTCTACTGTATTTTGATAAATTTCGTAAAAGTGATGATCAAACTGAAAATCGTAATATCGTATTTCCCTACAACATAAATGGATACACTACTTTTCTCTCCACCTATACCTAGTAAAATGATTTGTTTACATATTGCACTAGTAACATCAAACTCCTGTAATGGAAGGGGCAACAGTGTTTCCGAGTATAGCCAGGTTAATGTTAAAAATGTTGGTAAAAATAAAGTGATGTCCCTGTAGAATGTGCATAGAGAGTTATATGGCATTAACACGGATAGTCATTGTCCAGTAATGATCGGAAAATCACAGTTAAGCTTAGAGCGCTAAGCATTTCAAACTTTCAATTGCTTCTCCTGCAAAATGTATTCAAAACGACATCCATCATTCTTGCAGTGGACTCTTCATATATTTTATCTTCGATTTATTTTCTTAATGTGAGTACCAATTTCAGATTTTCTCTTTTCCTGAAAAAAGGTAGAAAATGGATATGTCCGCTTTTGGACGCAAGTTCCACAACGACGTTACAATTTATGTGCCACAGCTAATACCTGCATTGCGACAGACACGTGATCAATCCTTCGTTTCCACCATTCCATTTCTTGCTTTTGATTTTAATCTCTCGTGACTTGAGGTGGTCAAGTCAAACCCCCATAGTTCTCAAAGAGTTATAATTAAGATTGGCGTCTTCCCTTTCTCCACAACACCCTCTTTTCGACCCATTCACCCTCGGTCCAACCCTGTCTCATTCCTTACCTAGAAATTCTATTACATTGTATTGCTACGAGGCTTGACGGCTAAATAATGAGCGATGACCCAAAACCCCTTTCGTTTTCGCTGTTATTAAAGATGTACAATAACTGCGTCCTAACCCACTGGAAGTGGGAGTGCACTAGATCACGCACAGCTGTTTGCAGTCTAACAACTCACAAACATGGCAGCAAGGTTTCAGAAGACCGCGAAGCTGGTAGGTCCCAATTTTCAGGATAATTAGGCCATTTTACCGTTTTCTTTATTTATATGCTTTTATGTATTTATTTGCATTTATTTTGTATGGGGCAGAAACTTGGATACTACGACGAAGTGAAGAGTAGCGAATAGAAGCATTTTAAATGTCGATATGGAGAAGAATGGAACGTGTGAAATGGACAGACCGAATGAGAAATGAAGCTGTGTTGTAAAGAGTGGATGAAGAAATAATGATCAGAAAGAAAAAAAAAGAATTTGTTGGGTCACTGGCTGAGAAGAAATTGCTACTGAAGGATGCACTGAAAGGAATGGTGAACGGGAGAAGAGTTCGGGGCAGAAGAAGATATCAGATGATAGACGACATTAAGATATATGGATCATATGAGGAGACAAAGAGGAAGGCAGAAAATTGATTGGAGAAGATCTGTCCTGGGGCAGAACGCTCATGTATGTAGCCTATATATTTATTTAAGTATCTAACCATAACAATGTTTGTATGCATCTGAAGTCTGACTATGTAGCTAGCCAGCGATGTATTGTATTGTACTGTATTTGTTCACATTCCATGGTATTCTTACATTGCTTCACAGCTAGAATATGGAACATGTCACCCCCAAAAAAAAATTCTTAATAGTACTATAAAGTCTTAATTATAGTCATAGTCTAGTTGAAATATATACAGAAGAGTTCTACAATGTAGTCTACTAGTACAACACGAAGTTTTAGTCTCAATACAACACAGAAATATTTGTGAAGCATTGTTGAATGTCATGAATTCACCTACAGAATAAAAGGCGTGAGAAATTAGGTACTTCTTTAATTTGGCCCTAAATAATTTTATGTTTTTATTTTCATTTTTTATATCCATAGAGACGCTATTAAAAATTGTATGCAATGGAGGGGGAAAGAAATTGGACACCCTACTCCATTATATCGTGGCCTAGTTGCCTCATAAGTGATGCCTTCTAGATAATATTTCTGAGGTTCAGACCTGTCTTCTGACAGTTGACAAACAACATCACATGCATTTAATTTAACATAATGATCTATCTTCCTACTCATTAATACAACTATCCAGCCCTTAATTAATTAATTAATTAATTCATTCATTCATTCATCCAAAGAAAACTTTTATAAACAATATACGTAAAGATTTTATGATGAATAGGTTTGCGACCTTGATTTTAAGGTTTAATTTGGGTGCAGAATTTCAAGTTGTTTAGGTCTATTCGACCATTCAATTTTATTACTAACAGTAACATATACATATATATATATTTTTTGGTTTCAGTTAAAAATAAGGATAAACTATTTAAAAATTAAATGAAGAAAATACTTCTGAAATAAGTTCCTCTCATTCATTCATTCATTCATTCATTCATTCATTCATTCATTCATTCATTCGTTCACAAGGTTGCGGGTTCGATCCCGGGCCAGGTCGATGGCATTTAAGTGTGCTTAAATGCGACAGGCTCATGTCAGTAGATTTACTGGCATGTAAAAGAACTCCTGCGGGACAAAATTCCGGCACATCCGGCGACGCTGATATAACCTCTGCAGTTGCGAGCGTCGTTAAATAAACCCTAACTTTAACTTCATTCATTCATTCATTCATTCATTCATTCATTCATTCATCATAGTTGCATGTTTTGGGTCAAGGGTTCCGTTACGGTGTCTGTCCAAATTTTGAAGGGTCGACCTAAGGATCTCTTGCGCGCTGGTTGGTAATTTAGAATCTGACAAGGTATTCTGATACGGTTCATTCTTCTTACATGAGATTTCCAATTTCTTCTATAGTTTTTCATTCATTCATTCATTCAATTTTATATTCTAATACAGATTGTATCAAATCGCGTGATACAAAAAAAGATGAGAAAACTTGCTGTACAGCCAGCAATTTCACACGATCTGCCCCGAATCGAACACAGCTCCAGTTCAGTAAGAATCCTGAATTGATGGAGTTATATAAGTAAACCAAAAATTTTACGCAATTATTACTTCGAAATTATATTATTTAAGACTAGTATACATCAAGAAATTTCTATAAATCATTCGAGTTCCTGCAAGGTAGGACTGAAATCTACGAGCAGACATAAAAAAAACTGTGTGTCAGGATAGCCTGCAATGTGGTGAACGCTTTGTGTCATTTGCTGACAGGCTTCAAGCAAGACAAAACCAAACAGACGCGCCTGCCTCGAGGTTTGCGATTCGCGTAAGATTCAATTATGGCATCTGGCCGTCCCGCTGCGGTGCAGACCAGAGCGCAATCACAATGATTGGGAGCGAGCTGATTGAAAACAAACGACCGGAGACAAACCGCAACACAGGAAGCCGTGAGTCGGCTTAGTTCGCTTATAGGCCGGGGTCTGCGCTGGTGTCAATTTTTATGCTTTCAAATGCCTTAGGCCCAATTGTATAAAACTCCCTGACTAAAGATCAACTTTGATCGAAGATCGAAAAGTGAACCGAGTTCAGACACTTCTTCTATTGTATAAAACTTTTCTGCGTTCAAATTACCTTGGTTCAAATGCAGTCTAAGTTCACGTGAAAAGGATTTGGCAACATCGCATAAACAGGTTAAATACGTGATGCGCGGACAGGTTTGTTCAGTGTTGCCAATCTAGCGACTTTAACTCTTTTTCAACAACAATTTCTTTTGACTTTTATATTGCTTAAATAGGGATTTAGTGACCTTTTTAGCACCCCATAGTGACAACATTTAATCTTTCTTTGTTGATAATGAGAAATCTAGCGACTTTACAACTACTTTTTGGCGACTTTCCGTATTACATTCTGTTGGAGACACTGGTTTTTTGTGCAGTGTAAATAATGGCGTACAATGAGAAGAAGGTTGACTGTTCTCCGAGTTGTTATCATGTTATGGTGTTTGATACTGCTAAACATAATAAAGCTTTATAAAACGACAAATTTCTTTTAGTAATACAGTTACTTGAAAATTTATTAATGTACCTATCATATCCATTAATAATTAATGGTTGTTATAAACATAATATAATTATAGGTTATGTTATTTGATACTGCTGAACATGATAGAGCCTTATAAAATATAAGATTGTTTATGTATTAAGGCAAGAAATTGAACCAAAATATATATATATATATATATATATATATATATATATATATATATATATATATATATATATGTGTGTACCTATCATATCTATTAATATTAATAATAATGGATATTTTATTTGCACAATCTGTCACTCGTATATTTCAAACAGAAAAGAAATAACTGAACTTGGATCATCTAACTTAATCGGAGAAATTTCTTCAGTCAAAGTTGACTTTAGTTCGAGACAAATTAATCTCAGATTAGACTTTATACAACACAAAATTCCAAGTTCAGCTGAAACAAGGATCAATTTAACCTCTGATCTAAGATTAAATGGTTTATACAATCAGGCCTTAGTATTCAGTCTTAGCTTATAGCCGCATTTCGAAAACTACGTTGCGCATACAATTAATTATTTGCGATCATGTAAATCAGTGATGACCAAATCAGCTGCTCTTACGAAGAAGTGTGTGTACCCGCGAGCAAAGAATCCAGCTCTGTGTAAGAATCCAAAGATATTGGAGGGATAAGAGGAGACAATTCCCATGCGATAACTTCGGTTTGAAGGAGTGTAGCAATATTATAGATTTATAGTTCACAAATTGCGAAACAGGCTGGAGAAGTGGGAGTATTTTTGAGGTGTGGATGGTGATACGCTTGATTTTGATCAACTTTAAACTCACATTAAAAGCCTTTGTATTTGCAATAGCTCTCGTGTACCATAGAATTAAGACAAAGAACGAAGTGAATGAATGTAACCTCTATGAATATTCCTGTAACAGATTGAGTACTGTAAAAATGTTATTTATTTATTTATTTATTTACTTATTTATTTAGTTACTTATTTATTTACTTATTTAGTTACTTATTTATTTACTTATTTAGTTACTTATTTATTTACTTATTTATTTATTTATTTACTTATTTATTTACTTACTTATTTATTTACTTATATTATTTATTTAATTATTTATTTACTTATTTATTTATTTTCAACACGTTCTTCTACCTCGTCCGCCAACTTTACACATACCACCTTTGTACAATCTCAGTGAATTTCAATATTTGCACAATTTGTGCGGTTTATTATTTATTTATTTATTTACTTATTTATTTACTTATTTATTTATTTGCTTATTTACTTATTTATTTATTTATTTTGCCAACAGCAGGAATAAATATCACAGTTTTCACAAGTATGCCAAAGTTTGTTGTATAATAGAAAATAAAATACATAAATTCATTAAGTCTGACGATAAAGAAAACTGTTGGGCCTATAAAAATAACAAATTATAATATAAATGTTAATTCACTAGCGTGTACAAAAATTCAGAAAGCAATTTTGTATGAAGTATATTGTAATGATAATCCAAAATCCAGAAGGTTATTTTTAAGAACAAAGGAATTAAATATTACTTTACACATTTGAATTAAAGGTGATAGTATTGACTTAAAATTGGAATATGCAGTAATTCTATATACCTTACAATTTGTTTTCACTGAATTAAGATCAATAAGATGTAATAGTTCATTACTAATAATTACACTTTTAAATTTTTTATCAACAGTAATCTTACTAGAGGTTTTGATTTATCTAAAG